>NC_053129.1:1342500-1385000 GCF_010015445.1 Perca fluviatilis | reverse complement strand
TCACCAGAGTGTTCCCGTTGAGATGGATGAGAGCATGACATCCTCCAGTCTGGACTTGGCCCTGCCTGCCTCTTGCAAACAGTGTAGTGGACATACAGAGACCAGCAAACGGCTGCAGGACCATGGCTATGAGCAAGCTAGGGGGGCAGCAAACAATGTCAGCCAGTGGAGACTCCCCGAGAGCCTGCACCAGCATGAACCCAGAGCAGCCTGTCATGTGGCCCCGGAACCTCGTTTCATCCCCGCTACACGCTCAGGGGGACAGTTTGCAGATGTTTGGCCTCATGGCCTCAGAGAGCAGGCGCCGCTGTATGAACAGGACTTCACGATTAACCAAAGCGGAGGCTTTGCGAGTCCTTCAAACTGGCCCCAGGATCACTCTGTGGAGGAGGCAGAACACTTGGAGCCCCCTCTCTCACTCAAGTCTGTCGTTAACTACGCCTACTACGTCCCATCACAATACCCTGCAGCAGCACGCATGCCCGGTCAGTGTCAGTGATGCATTATCATTAGAAAACTGTGTCCAACCTAATTTCACTAAGGGCCACACTGGAGAATAAGAATCCCATTAAGGGCCAGACATGTATGTTTATTGACATGCTTTTATTTAAGAGAAAAAGTCAAACATCTTTTACTGTATTATTGCACGTCTCATATAGCCTTCTCACAGTTTGGTCAACATAAAGACTGCAAAAAGTCTGCAAAAAAGTAACTTGACAAAACATTGAAAGAAAAACGTCAGAAAATGGACGAAAAAATGTCAGGAAAAGTGGCAGAAACGTTAAAAAAATAGAGCCAAAAGCTTCGGCAAAAGTGACAAAAACTAGATGGGCCAAAATGTATTGTGAACCTAAATTGATATGCAGGCCGGATCAAAATCTGCAAGGGGCCTGATTTGGCTCGCGGGCCTTGAGTTTGACACATGTGGTGTAGACGTTCTTACAGTGCCTTGCGAAAGTATTCGGCCCCCTTGAACTTTTCGACCTTTTGCCACATTTCAGGCCTCAAACATAAAGATATAAAACTGTAATTTTTTGTGAAGAATCAACAACAAGTGGGACACAATCATGAAGTGGAACAAAATTTATTGGATATTTCAAACCTTTTAAACAAATAAAAAACTGAAATATTGGGCGTGCAAAATTATTCAGCCCCCTTAAGTTAATACTTTGTAGCGCCCCCTTTTGCTGCGATTACAGCTGTAAGTCGCTTGGGGTATGTCTCTATCAGTTTTGCACATCGAGAGACTGACATTTTTGCCCATTCCTCCTTGCAAAACAGCTCGAGCTCAGTGAGGTTGGATGGAGAGCGTTTGTGAACAGCAGTTTTCAGTTCTTTCCACAGATTCTCGATTGGATTCAGGTCTGGACTTTGACTTGGCCATTCTAACACCTGGATATGTTTATTTGTGAACCATTCCATTGTAGATTTTGCTTTATGTTTTGGATCATTGTCTTGTTGGAAGAAGAATCTCCGTCCCAGTCTCAGGTCTTTTGCAGACTCCATCAGGTTTTCTTCCAGAATGGTCCTGTATTTGGCTCCATCCATCTTCCCATCAATTTTAACCATCTTCCCTGTCCCTGCTGAAGAAAAGCAGGCCCAAACCATGATGCTGCCACCACCATGTTTGACAGTGGGGATGGTGTGTTCAGGGTGATGAGCTGTGTTGCTTTTACGCCAAACATAACGTTTTGCATTGTTGCCAAAAAGTTCGATTTTGGTTTCATCTGACCACAGCACCTTCTTCCACATGTTTGGTGTGTCTCCCAGGTGGCTTTTGGCAAACTTTAAACGACACTTTTTATGGATATCTTTAAGAAATGGCTTTCTTCTTGCCACTTTTCCATAAAGGCCAGATTTGTGCAGTATACGACTGATTGTTGTCCTATGGACAGAGTCTCCCACCTCAGCTGTAGATCTCTGCAGTTCATCCAGAGTGATTATGGGCCTCTTGGCTGCATCTCTGATCAGTCTTCTCATTGTATGAGCTGAAAGTTTAGAGGGACGGTCGGGTCTTCGTAGATTTGTAGTGGTCTGATACTCCTTCCATTTCAATATTATCGCTTGCACAGTGCTCCTTGGGATGTTTAAAGCTTGGGAAATCTTTTTGTATCCAACCGGCTTTAAACTTCCACAACAGTATCTCGGACCTGCCTGGTGTGTTCCTTGTTCTTCATGATGCTCTCTGCGCTTTAAACGGACCTCTGAGACTATCACAGAGCAGGTGCATTTATACGGAGACTTGATTACACACAGCTGGATTCTATTTATCATCATTAGTCATTTAGGTCAACATTGGATCATTCAGAGATCCTCACTGAACTTCTGGAGAGAGTTTGCTGCACTGAAAGTAAAGGGGCTGAATAATTTTGCACGCCCACTTTTTCAGTTTTTTATTTGTTAAAAAAGTTTGAAATAGCCAATGAATTTCGTTCCACTTCATAATTGGGACCCACTTGTTGTTGATTCTTCACAAAAAATTACAGTTTTATATCTTTATGTTTGAGGCCTGAAATGTGGCAAAAGGTCGAAACGTTCAAGGGGGCCGAATACTTTCGCAAGGCACTGTACATTTGTTCTTACATCCAATCTGAGGGGTGCTTTAAACATAAACTTTCTTAGCTGTAGAGGTAGATACTGCAGGAACAGGAGAAAAAAAAAAAGAGTGTCTCAAGTGATAGAGGAAAAGGGTACCATGAGCTGTTTCAGATTAAAATAACAATTAAAATTACTGTGTTCCAAACGTAGGATAAATGATACAATGTATGCCATAATTGGAACATTTGATTTGATTCTGCACAGATCCAGTAATCACTACATCTGTGATGGATTTAGTTTTAAATGTTGCCTCCCAAACCTCCCAAAAAGTATCATTTGGCTGCTGCTCCCTGCGTTTTCCGTTTGAGTCTGGATGACCTCATTACTGCTGAGTTGGAAACTTCTTGTCTGTCTGCTCCTTCGTATGTCTCTGCAGGCCCCAACCCAATGCAGGGGAGTCGTCTCAGACAATGTGCGTGCTGCCCTCCAGCAAATCTGCCCCGTCACAATAACAATTATTATCATCATGAGCATGATTACCCAGCGGATCCATGCAAGGAGCCTCAACACCACCAACCGTCACGGTATGAGAACGATTCCTGTCCTGTTTGTCATTGTGATCTGATGTTTTCAACATTGATTTTTATAACTCTGAACAGATGTCCTGCATAAACCTCAGCGTGTTGAGTTTGGTTTATTTGCACAAACAAGTGAAATACATACAATAGATTTATTTATTTTTTTAAACAAGCGACTACAGTGCAGGAGAGGAGAGAAGCCCGAAAGGCTTATTCAACGTCCTCCCCTATCACAAAATCAAATATATACTAAAACATGCTCATTTCTCTACAAAAAAAGTTTAAAAAAAAGAAGCAACAACCAAACAGGTAAACATACACACTATGTAAATATATAAAAAACAGGGCAAGAAAAAAGAGAAGAAAAAAGACCAGGCAAACAAAGGTACAACAAAACCAAAAATGATCCCAACATGAGATTTAAGATGAAATTAAACACTTTGTTAACGGTGAGCTGAAGGCAGGCAGAGACATTCATGTTTTTAGTGACATGTTCTATGAATTCCCCAGCAGTGGACCTCTATATGTGATTATCAAAAAGGATGTCTTGATGTACGACAAATAGGCAAACAGAAGAAAAAAATGTTGTCTAGTTGAGTGTGAGTGAATATCTGAAGAAAGAGTTAAAAAAAAGTGAAATGTGGGCACCTGGGTAGCTCACCTGGTAGAGCATACCTATATATAGAGGTTTACTCCTCGACACAGCGGCCATGGGTTCGACTCCACCCTGTGGCCCTTTGCTGCATGTCATTCTGCCTCTTTCTCCCCTTTCATGTCTTCAGCTATCCTATATAAATAAAGGTCTAAAAAATGCCCCCCCAAAAAAGGTGAAATGTATCTGGGAGATCTTACCTGCAATTCATGAATTTAAACATTAACATGCAGGTCTGAAACACATTTACCTTATCTTTAGACAGCAATGAATACTTCCTGAACAGAGGAGCAGATGGATCTCTTCTGTTGGAATATGAAATCATTCTCAAGAACCTCTTTTGAATTACAAGTAGTTTGGTGAGAAATGAAGGATATGTAGCAGCCCAAACAATATTACAGTAGTTGATATAGGGCAAAATTAGAATAAATAAATAATTAAATAGGAATACGGATGCATCAAAGAATAAACCTTTCTCAATACCAAGCATCTTCAAAGACCTCGTGCTTACATGATCAATATGGATTTTCCAATTTAACCTTACAGCTACAATAATTCCTAAGAATTCAGATGTTTTTTTATTATTCCCTCCACAGGACTCCACCCTACAATAGGCTGGAACGTAAAGATGCTCCCCATGGGTCTGTGCCTCAGTATATGGCCCCTCAGAGAGATGTGATGCATGAAGTCAGTGTGAATCGCTCCCTCCAGGCTGGTCCAGGACCAGCCACAAGGGAGTTCAGGAGGACCATCAGTCTGTCTGAGGAGTGTAGTAAGTTACATCATTGACATACTGTAATATTCTGGTTTTTGCTCTTATTCCAAAAAAGACGATATTCCAACTAAGCTGTTTACATGCCTAATGAAAGAGAATATTCCACTAATATTCCCGTTTACATGTAGCCGTGCAAAATAAATAAAAAATGTTTAGCGACGGTGGTGGACTTGTTGGACCGTGCAAACACAACCTCCCTTCTCTTTCAACCAGCTTCTTGAAAAGGTCAGCACAATGTTTGCGCATATCCAAAAACCTGTTGATATACAAATCTTTGATGATATTGAAAAGTAGCTGTGTTTCTCCTTATCTGGTCTGCAGCATGGAAGTATTAAGAGAAGTGCATACAGCGTTCGGCGCCAAGCCCCGTTCATTCCAATGAGAGTTGCTCAAAAGCGCATGAAGCAGTCATGGAGCTCGATAAATACCCGGATCTTCTGCGTTGACTGGCTAATGACATCACAATCAGCGTTTGAGTTGTCGTAGCAACACCGCTCGTTCATGAGCTTTCTCTTTGGAAACAAGTAGCTACGGTGGAGAACTGTTTGCTGGTTGGTTTGTGTACAGCAACCATAGCAACGCGCAGAGCTGACCATAAGTAGTAAACAGGCATGAGGCCATAAACTGCGGTAAAAACGCATATTCCGAATGCGCTGTATACATGTCCAAAGAATGCCTCTAAAACCCAAATAATACCGGAATATCCCACGTTTTACTCATAAAAAATGCTATACTCGGAAAAAGGCCTTATTCGGAATATCCAACCGGAATATGCTGTTTACTTGACCCTTTTCAAATTCGGAATATTGTCATATTCTGAATAATAGTGGAATATTGGTGTGCATGTAAACATACTCAATGTCCCTGCATGAACATGTGCATGTAACCTTTTTTTTCTAATCCCTAAGAATGTAATGGCTAAGGATGTTTCACTGACCTTCTTTTGACAGGGAATGTTTTCATCACATATTCAGTGGATACAGCCAAAGAAATCATTCCTTTTACCAAATTTCTGACTGACCAGGGGTTCAAACCAGCAGTAAGTTATGCCATGTCTTCCATCACTTTTGATTCTCAGTGACTTTTCGTTATAAACACCCACCCTCTGCCTGTCTGTCGACAGATTGACATCTTTGATAATCCAATCCGAAGAATGGGCATCAACAAGTGGATGGACAGATATTTGAACGACGTAAGTGGAACTAATGATCCGGAGCGGAGAGAATGAATCAAACTTGTAATGCTGACAGTGAGATGTCATTTTACAGAAATCAGTGCTCATCATCGTGGTCATCAGCCCCAAGTACAAGGAGGACGTGGAGGGAGACGGAGACGACGATCACGGTCTGCACACCAAGTACATTCACAATCAGGTGACAACTCGCACACTTATCCACTGACGGGGTTCAGGAACAGTTGGATTTTCCAGCTCGCTCTGTTAGTGGTGAAGGAGTTGGCTAAGGCTAACGCTAGTGATGCTAATGCTAAATATAGGCCGATAGTTCTTTTCAGTCTAATCTCGCATTCATGCATGCTCTTGGGGGAAAATCACTGGAATTGTTGGGTCTTTGTAAATTATAGAGTGTGGTGTAGGCCTACTCTATCTGTAAAGTGTCCTGAGAAAACTCCTGTTATGATTTGATACTATAAATAAGATTGAATTGAATTGAACCTCATGTTGTACATGAGCATGACATACGTGACCAAACGTTGGCGATTAGTTATGGCAGATCCAGAGTGGCTCTGGGCAGATCCAATAGTTTTAAATTTCAACAGAGTACCCGCCTTCAAGGAAGTTAACACTTGTCAATGGAGAGAGGCCAGACTCTCTGTACAAATTAAATGGACCAGAGTCTGGTAGGACCAGGCTATCCCTGCTCCGTCTCTCTTTCAGTTAAGGGGTCCCTGTTCTAAAGTATCCACAGATGCAGTTAATCCTAAGGATTCACTGTGCCACATGCATGTTTAGTATTAACCTTGATTTATAAAATCATGCCAACATCTATTATTTTATTAACTATCTAGCTATCTATGCACAAAAAATTTATGTATAAAAGCTTTAGACAACCCACACGTTATTGTAGATCCAGTTTATTATACAACTTAATTTTCTACAATACCGGTATATGTAGTAGATGGTCCCTGATCCATCTCTTTCAGTTAAGGGGTCCTTGGCTTAAAAACCATTGAAGGTCCTGCACTAGGCCTTTGGATGACTTCTCCACACTTTATTTTCATGTATCACTTTGTGATTTTAATTGTACTTTGTTTTAATATGTATCATATTGTATGTTTTATACTTGGTGATTTTTTTTATCTGTGAAAAGCGCTACTTACTTAGTTATCGAGACAGCTGTCAACATCTGAGGTCTGTGTGAAATATCACCCTCTGGTGGCAGGTTTCTGTTATTACACATCCTACTACCACACGACAATAGGGACAGGAGAATGAGGAAATGCCTACTGGGACTTAAAAACAGGGCATTTTATTTGCCAGTTCCACCTACTGTCCCACGGTGTTAGTGTGTCACATTGGCTCAAGCAACCTGGCTGTGGGCCCAGAAGACTGTCACTGCTCAATGATGCTTGTTGCAACTCTCTGTATTCATGACCTTTTTCAGACTTCAATGAGTTCTGTACATTTTTAAGTCCAGGCTACAGTGTATCAGCAGTTTAAGTACAACTTACAGTTAACTTGGACACATAGACAAATGCTAACTATTTTTGCCACACAAATGCAAAGGAAGCACTTAATTACAGTATTTTTTTAGGTTGTATTATTAAGCGTATGGAAAACTATAAGCACTGATTAGTATGTGTTTCTTTTGGTAAAGATCCAAAATGAGTTCATCCAACAAGGCTGCCTTAACTTCAGACTGGTACCTGTGGTATTTCCTAATGCATCCAAGGTAAGTACAATGAACAGCAAACACAGTGAAGAGTCTGTTCTCCCAAATTACAAAAAGTAAAAAACAATATGAGCATAAAAAATTCATTCTTGACACAGATGTGTCAGCTCTCAGAGCTTTCAACCACATCATCACTCAGCTCCTTTTGCTGAATGAAGACCACATGAGATAACTGAGAAAACATGTTTTTGTGATTTGGGTGAAGTGAACTTTTAAGATGAGCAGTTCTCTACGGTGCTACCCCTCATTTAAAATCACCAACCACTAACCAGTACAGTAGCCGAGGCGACAGAGGCTACAATAGGCAGTGGCCGTTCTAGACCGTATTAGATCTGGCCATGGGGCCACATGTGATTTTAGGGGTACCATGCATATTAACCCTTAGAGAACCATAATAGACACATTTTTGTCTTTTTTTTTAGTGGAGACAGTGGATCTTTAGGGGAAGATAGCAGGCTAACAGTAGAAGCCACATAAAAGTGGTATACGTCATCTGAAATTTAAGGATGCAGCTCAGCACCGTGTGTCAAGTTCAACATTTTGCGCATATTAAATGATGAAACTTTAGAGTGTATCAGGGGTCAGAACATTATGATGGAAGTGTATGATGCTCTCATGCTCCATTATGTCTCATAAATTGTTGCAGCAATTTTGGGGTTGATACCATTTGTTGCACAGATTTGGTGCAGAATTTAACCTTTTTTACAACCATAGAAAATCCATGCTGTGATTTGGTGTGATTTTTAAAAACCTTTGACATTTGGAGATTTCTGTAAGAATTGCGATTTTGGCGACTGGATGGCAAGCACTTCTGTTTTGGAAAACTGCTCAGAAACCCACTTGTTATCAATATACCTAAAACCATACATCCTCTGAATGCCCTAGGTCTGTAGTTTGGGGTTGTAAAGTTTCATGAGGCTGTGCTTATTCGAGAGGTTACAGCAGGTCATTTTATACAGTCAGGTCAAGTTTTAAAAATTGGTTTCACTACAATGAAATAGTTACTGTCGGAATAACATCATCACACATAAATTGAGCGTCAGCGTCAGTTCTGGCAGGCCAGGTAGTCAAGTCGCTGCTAACGCTATTGGCCAACAACACGGTCTCATCAGCTGATCTGCTCCAGCTGAGCTGCATCAGCTGATCTGGATTATAGCATCAGCTGGTCAACACCCCTCGCTGCTCAATGGCTACACTCAAACAGGGCGCCCTATTTAAAGCAGATTCAGTTTGCTCCTACCTGCTCGCTTCTCTTTCGCCCGCCACCTCCCCTGCTCCTCCTGGTCGTGTATAACGGGGCATTTGCTTCTATGTCATCGTTGCTGCTCTGTTCATGTGGGGGAATATTTCAGCTCACACAGTCCTAAACTGTGTGAGCGTTCCCTAATGCTGCTGCTGTCCTCTGTCTCTCTGCTATTTCATGGTGCTCATGAAAGGTCAGAGGACTCCCTGAACAGAGCCATACTGCCAAAAATTTAATTCAGAATTTATTAACTGAAATGCAATTAAGTCAATAAAAATTTCCTAAATCATTTTTATTGTCATGTGTGTTCTTGACTTAATGGACCTGACAGAAATACACTCATTGAATCCACAAAAGTCTCAGCTATCCAGTCGTACCCAATTTATGTAATTCCAAGACCGTTTAGGGACCCCAGTATGCAGAAATATTCAAATACATAATTTTAAAATAGGTGAAAATAACACATTTACACATGAAAAAACTGCATGCAATATCATAAAGCATGTCTGTAAAGGGGAGACTCGTAGGTACCCATATTCATTCAGATATCTTGAGTTAAGAGAAAATGTTGCCAACAAGCTAGCATGGCATGGTTGGTACCAATGGATTCCCTAGGTCATGTAGTTTCATATGATATTGTCTTCACTCTAACTTGAAAAGGGCCTTTTCAAGAGAGTAATGTCGGCCCAGATGGGAAACATTTGCCACAGTTATGGGGGGGGTCCAGGCTTAATAATGCCCCCCCTAGAACCGCCAGTGACAATAGGCCTTTCTCACACCAGGCATATAGCATATATGGCTAAGACATATGGGAGATGTAGTTGTTGGATGCCAATAGTCATTGTTGTATCTTGGTTAAAATACTTTAGTCTTCAGTACATTAGGACATACCCCTTTGGGTTAAGCGCTAGCTTAGTCTCGCATTGCCAGACCTTCCTCCACAGCCCTGCGGAGGAGGGTCTGGCTAGTCCACACAGCATTCCGGGATGGGAGAAAAACGTGCTCTGGTTTATTGGCATTTCTTTAAACCAATCACAATCATCTTGGGCGGCGCTAAGCGCCGGACAGAACCACGTAGTCTCGGGAAGGAACTTGTTTTGGTGGAACATGTTCAAACATGCTTGTTCAAAAGTAGTTTTAGTCGTGCAACAGAAAACTCCGATTGGACAGATAGTCTAGCTAGCTGTCTGGATTTACCCTGCAGAGATCTGAGGAGCAGTTAACCATAGTCCTCACAAATCCACCAGAGTTTAAAATGCCAACACAAAGAAAGAGGAAGTCGGAATTTCTGGCGGCACCAGAACAATCCCAGAAATGAAACATTGTTGATATGGACTAGCGCTAGCTCTACTCACTTACCCTTGGTGCTGTATGTCTGTGTTTCAGAGACATGTCCCCAACTGGCTCCAGAGCACCAGGATCTACCACTGGCCCCAGGACACCCAGGACCTGCTGCTGCGCCTGCTCAGGGAAGAGCGCTACATCATCCCCCAACAAGGGGCTGAACTCACCCTCACTGTTCGTCCCCTCTGAGAAAAACTAAACAAAAGGACTGACACGTCTGGAACATAAGCAATTTAAAAGAAATGGATCCTTTTGTCAATGCCTCAACATGCTGTAGGCATGAGGACTGTTAATACTGCAGAAAAAAGTGTTTTCAGATACAGCTTTGCTGTTGGTTCTTTTATTTATATATATATATATTTATATATATATATATATATATATATATATATATATATATATATATATATATATATATATAAACAAAATGTACCAGTGTTTCTAATATCATAGTAATGAATACTGTTTAATTTTCTCCTTGATGGTGAAGAAAAATCTAAGTTCTTTGGTCGCCTGTAACTTCTGCATACGTTCACCTACAAAAAACATTCAAATATCAAAATGTTCAGCTCTTTAAGCACATGATGGGACTTCTTCAACATTTGTTCTGCTATTTATACCTTTTAAAATATTAAGCTTTAAAAAAATTTGAGAGCAGGCTTCAAATCCTGTTCTACTTCAAAATGCTACTCCTACTTCATACTTTGACCTACAGACACCAATCAAACTTTAAACCATTCACAAAAACTTCAGCTATTAGGCTCTATCTCAGAAAATTGATATATTTAACAAAATTTGTGAATATTAAGTTTAAGTTTTGTGTTCCTTTCAGGACGATTATAATGGGTGTATATTGCGTGACTTACAGTGGGTGATGTCATCGCTAGAGCACGGATCCTTAAAAAAATCATCTTAGTCCCTTCTCTATAACTTGCTCTCACGCCCGCAATTTTTTTGTCTACTTTCATCCAATGTGCTTATTTAAACCTACATTGTGTAATTTTTTGAGTTGATTCTTAGCAAAAACCCCTTTGTACACATTTACTCTACACTACATTTCCCCTCAGCGTCTTCGTTACTCGATACTTGCAAGAAATGTTTTCATACGTTGGAGTAAAAGATTCATGCTCAGTTTCTGTTTTCTCTTTATTGATGTCAGAATTTCAATTTGATGTTTAAGGAGAATTATGCTTATTATATTATGCTTCACTATAAGGAAGCCACACTAAAGTTATTAAAGTTTTTTTTTTACTTTTACTTTTAATAGTTAAGTACATTTAATATCATAAAATTACTTTTGATTCTTAAGTGCAGTAAATATCAGATACTTTAAGACTTTTACTCAAGTAATATTCTAAAAGGTGACTTTAACTTCTACCAAAGTCATTTTCTGCTAAGATACTTGTACTTTTTATTGCTTTCAAGTACTTTATAAAAGACTGATCAAGTACAACCATAGGTTTTTGTCTCTGAATCGTTGGGACAGAGGGCCCTCACATGCTGCTTCATGTTGCTGCCAGCCACAACAAAGGAAATGGGTGGAACTTATAGAGTAGGCCATGATTGGGACTGAGTGAAGTCAGTTTGTTTCTGGGCAGGTAGCTACTGTCGGTTTATCAGAGCTTTTTCACTGAAAACAGCTTCCTGCTGAGGCTGATGAGTAGGGCTGGGAGTGAACCAAAACAGTTAAATTGTGCCGTTAAAGCTTTGGTGTGTAACTTTTTGATATTAATGAACGTCCGTTACATTCAAGCCGTTGCCAAATAAGTTGATACAAAGCTAATTAAGACTATCAGCTCCACACAACTCTCTCTGGATTTCTCAGTATGGCTATGTTCAGAAGATTGTGTCGCAGTGGATATGATACATGCTTTTGGTGTGGGAGACTGGATTCAATTCCCACTGCAATACATCAACTAATGTGTCCCTGAGCAAGACACTTAACCCATAGTTGCTCCTGAGGCATGCGACCTCTGACATATATAGCAATTGTCAGTCGCTTTGGATAAAAGTGTCAGCTAAATGACATGTAATGTAATCCGCTTGACTTTCACACACAGAACCTTGAGTGAAGATAATGACCTCTTCTGAAGAGTCCATCATGTTTCTTTTAATCCTCCGTGTCCTCCTTGGCTACAGGCAACTGTGTGGAGGAGGGGTGGGGGCTGTTTGTGATCACGGAAGGCTTGTTGATGACAGTTGTATTGTCATTACTTAGAATTCCTAATCGGAGCAACAGAAACTACGCAATATAGCTTTAAATCAAAACTCCGAGCTAAAAGAGGCTTAACGCTCCAGAGAGCTGAGGGGAAGTGCAGGGCTGATAATTCTCTGTGGGTTTGTCACCATTACGTTCCACACAGTCATTTAACCCTTGATTGTTAATATGAAAATATTGATTAATGCAGCTTCATGAAATAGAAACTGTAATTATTAAAGCAGAAGACAAATGTTTTGTGAAATGGAAAGTGATAGTAAGACATTTTGCAATTCATTTTGCTATTCCACTTTAAAATTGTGATTTTTAAACCATCATTACAGACCGATATAATTATCTTTTGAACATCTTATTATTTAATTTTGACCTTATTAATGCAGCATTTGAATTTAAATGGTTTTAATCAATTTATAATAGCTTTTATTTTTAAATGGAACTTTTTATTAATAGATCATAATAAACCTATAATTATTCCAGTGGTTCCACAGTACACCATTTGTGTATTTCTGTAGAGCCAATCATAAACCAGCAGGTGGCAGCATGTCCCAAATAATGACTCCCAGTCTTGGTGACTTCTTCATGGCAATAGCTTCAATTTCCATTCAGTATTAGTTTATGATATTGATATTGTGTTTTCATATTGCTTTGGAATAAATGCCATTGTTTTAACTACCCAGTGAGCATATCTGACTGACAATTTTGACTGTGGTTATAAAAAAAGGAGTTCACGAGGGTCATGATTGTGCTGGAGGAGCTGTAGACGGGGCCCAGCAGACACATCCTGTCCATATGTTGAGCACTAACTCCCTGATAAGCCAGTGTATTGTGAGAGACGTCCAACTGCCAGCTTTCACCCTGAACTTCATCATTTGTGCCCTGTGCACACACTACTTCAATTCTGTCAGCCTGTTTACCAAACCTGACAAAAATGATTTGCTCACATCAGTGTGTGTATGAGGGGAACTCTGGTGTTGTCCATCCAGGCATTTATCAGCCCCTGCAACAGGGTGCAGTCTGTAAACACAGTGCTGCCAGTACCAATAAATCCACTGTTTGTCATTGTTCCAGGACTTGTGTGCCACTTGACTCTGCCTTATCTGGTGAGTCCAAAGCAACCAGATGTAGATATCTGGATCCCCCTCTCCATCTGCCCTGCTGCTTGTAAAATACACTCCCAACACTGGCTCAGTATGATTTATTTTCTATGCCTTGATATATCCATGACAACAAGCATCAGTCCAGCTAAAGTGGATCAAAACAACCTTCATTTGTGTCTAAAGAGCTCTTGTCCTAGTATCTCCTCCTTTTTTTGCTTTTGTTAATGGGACACTCTGACACAGTGTGATGAATCAGTAACAAAGTAATCAGGTCAGCCTGCCTCTGTCACTGCAGTGTGAGTGTGGAGGATTCCTTTTTTCGCCACAGACAACAGCAGCTGTCTGTCAACACCGGACCCAAACCGCATCCACTGGGAAGAGGTCAAAGGTCATTATAATGGCTTAGCCTAAAAACGTAAAGCCACTGAGGGCCTGCTATACGGACTTGAAACTAACAGTCAATGGCTAGTAAACTAGCTGAGCTCTGAAATCCCTCCAATAGTCATTGTTGCATTTTGATGGACATTTATTGATCAGAATGTTCTTCGAATGAACGTGCAAGAATCCATGTGTCCATTAAGCTCCATCAACAAACATTTACACATCCACATGAGCGTTGCGGTGTGTAGCGATTTGATGCGGTCAAAAACTGTTTGTGCTCCTCCGATTAACAGCACCCCCTGTTACCTGTTGAAAGGTTCCTACTTAAATAGACACTCAAAAGCACACTAGTGACACCAGTATACAATTTGTGTCCTACACCCAAAACAAATGAAAATGGCTCTTACAGTCATTGACCAGTTTGATGTCATTAGTAAATAACTGCCTTGCATCTCTAAAGAATCATCGATAGTTAGACATGGAGGGCGGACATAAAAGAGGACGTTTTAGAAAATAATTGGAAGGAAACTTGTGACTAATTTAAAGCTACTCCAATTAAATTGGCTGATGCAGACATACACAACTCCTGTTAAATTGAAAAAAAAAAACATTCTGGAGGGAGGTGATCAATAAACCTATGTTCATGTTGTCTATGAACATTCCACTTGACCCTAAGATGATTTTGCTGCACCTTTATCCAACAAATCTGAATCGGGAAATGTATTGATTTTGCTATAATACAGGCAAAAAGGAATATAGCTCTCATCTGGAAGAAAATGTAGGCCCCTACAATTGGTGCTTGGATCAAGAATATGGCGCAATGTATGTCAATGGACAGACTGACATATATTCAGAGACTTGGGGGTGTATGAGAAAATATGGAGGCTATTTGACCGGTTTGTAAAAGAAGAAGACATAGGGGAGCTGCTACTGTGATACTGTCATAATTGCAATGAAAAAATAATAAAAACATTATTAAAAAAAAAGAAAAGGTAATTGACCAGAAGCCAGTGGATGACGCCGCAGACACCTTTGAACAGAGACCGGTTACCATCTCCCCCCATGTACGACCCATGCCATCTGAGCCATTCTTATAACAGCTACGCAAACTCCATTGGGTAAGGAAACGCTGGTTGGAAGCTCAGGAAAAAGCTAGTAAGTGGCCCTTGAGTTGGTAATGTTTGTTAACTAAGTGATGCTGAATACACCGGGAATTTGTCTGGGGCTGTTGACATAAATAGTTTGGGATCAAACTTATTCGGGTTCCTCTGTGTACCTCTACCAGTTTTCACTGACATGGGGTTGGCTTGATGATGTCTGGATTTGTATTTTTGGGGGGATCTTTTCCTTTAAGCCACAGGGTGGCTTAGGGTGGCACCTAAATCATGGTTGCAGCTGCCACCGTGGTCCTGCTCGGCGCCCTGCTACGCCCTACTATGCCCTACTATGCCCTGCTACCCCTGCTGCGCCCTTCTACGCCCTGCTACGCTCTACTACACCCTGCAGTGCCCTGCTACGCCCTACTATGCCCTGCTGCACCCTACTACGCCCTGCTATGCCCTGCTACGCTCTACTATGCCCTGCAGTGCCCTGCTATGCCCTGAACTGCTACAACTATTATTTCTAGTCATAGTTCCATTATCTTTATTGTTCCTATAATTGCTACTGTTCATCACCCTCAACCGGCAGATGCTCGCCCACCAAGACCCTGGGTCTGTCTGAGGTTTGTGCCTAAAAAGAAGTTTTTCCTAACCACTGTTGCACTAAATGCTTGCTCTTGGGGAAATTATTGGAATTGTTGGGATTGAGTCTAGACCTACTCAATCTCTAAAGTGCCTTGTGATAACTCTTGTTATGCTTTGATACTATAAATAAAATTGCAAATTGAATTGAACTTTTCTTCTTTAATTCTCCTCCATCATTATCGCTGAGAGGAAAGTGGGTGCTCATGATGGAGGTAAGTAGTAAATGGCACTTTCACCATCACAGTTTGAGGCTCTGCTCCCACTGAGGACATCCATACATATGCACTCAGTATACTGGGAAGCACTTTAGATAAAAGCTCCCAGCAAACACTGCATTAAATATGGCATATATCATATTTCTGGGTCGGTTTAATGTATGTTCTTGTTGACCTCAGGCGTGGTGCTGGCAGACGTAAGCAGATGCCTGCTGATTGGTTGATTAAGACGGTCAGGCTCTCACTCAAGGTCAGCACACACTCTGGCAGACAGAGGTTCCCTCTTCATCAAGATGAAAATGCAAATGAAACACTTTTCATTCTTGTCCCCGACATGAACCGGACCGAACCAGCTGTTTAGAGAGGTTATGGCTCTATCAGTGGAGAGGAGAAAGCAGTGAGCTCAGCACATCCACCACTGCTGCCTGCTATGTATAGGCCATTATAGGAACCTGACTGGAATACTAAACAGCTCAAACATGTGTAGGAGGCAAAACGGCATCAAACACACTGCCGGTGAACTACCTCTTGTGGCAGAGTCACAGAAAAAGTCTGCTTGGGAGGTTTTAAAAGATTAACAAGGCTATCGGTAATAACTGATAAAGCCTTAAAGGTCCCATATTATGCTCATTTTTAGGTTCATATACGTATTTGGGGTTTCTATTAGAATATGTTTACATGCTTTAATGTTCAAAAAACACATAATTTTTCTCATACTGTCTGTTTAAATGTATCCATATTTACCCTCTGTGTAAAACGCTCCGTTTCAACATCTGTCTCTTTAAACCCCCCTCCTGGAAAAAGCCCAGCCAGCTCTGATTGGTCATCGTTTCCGGGTCTTCCGCATCCGCACTCTCGGAGTCTCTGCACTGTCATTGCAGCCAGGGAATGAATTGACTGTAACAGCACTGTAGCGTCACTTTCTACCTATGTATAGTGTAGTTGTGACATCACAACCTTACGAAAGTCCTGTTGGTTCAATTTAAAGGCCCAGTTTCTGAATAAGGTTGTGTGCATTTCTCTGTGGATTGAGTGTTTTGATACATTCACAGTATTTATTTAGCACCTCGGCCTGATTTATAACAAAAAAAGACATGGGACCTTTAATTTAATGTGTGACTTTAATAGCATGACTGATTTTAAGGTGGAAGGACTATAATACCAATAAAATTGTATTTATTTCTGAGTGTGATCATGTTTAGAAGAAATATTAGATTTATCTGTAATAATAAGTCAATTCAGAGTCAAAACAGATATTTCCATTTGATAAATTGTAATTGTGACACATCTAAAATCATAAATAAAACAAAAAAAATCCCAGAGGAGCAGAATTTCAGAAATTTCTGAGGTCGTAAATTGTAATTCCACCAGTGCCACCCACCCCCCCAAGAGATTCTTAAATTACAACACAAAACACCAGTATATATTCTTTTGTATTTTTAACATTGTTTGCGTTTATTCACTGTTAAAATATATTTGTATTTACTTATACAATGGTCTAAATATTGTTCCAATGCCAGTAACATTTAAGAATATTGGTTATGTCAAATGCCAGAATTTATTTTTGATAGATGTAGAATATCAATTGATAAAAAAAAAATTCTGCAATGAGCTAAGACCCTGAAGAGGAGATACAGTATACAGTATGGCAAGACTGTGTTCATCTGCTTGTGCATAAGCTCCATAAAAACTGCCTTAATGAAAAATCACTATAGTCAATAATGAATATAAATTATATGAATATTTCAGATGTTACAACATGTCCGTGTTATTCCGTGGTGGCCTCATGTTCATCTCACTGTATTTTATGATAATTTCATCCTTTTGTATCAATGTAATATTCCCATATAAGCTAACAGTTTATCTGCTAAGGGCAGCCCAATTCCTCTTAATGGATTTTTCAATATGTCTAACATCTTCTTGTATAATTTCTTAATGGATTTGATGTTTCTAAGTGATACCTATTTGTTTGATGTATTTTAGGATAGCTTTTTTTCTTTCCCCAAGCACAGGAAACAGCCAATGAGAAACGTGTTCCTTACCAATAGGGAAAGTGATGCTTTCCAGCTCTTTGATGTGGGTCTGATCCTTGTTTTGATGCTGCAGTGGCAAATGGGGTGAACTGTCTCAAGCTTTCCATCAAGTTCCACAATGCTGTTTGCCCATTTCCTTGCTCAAGTGCATGTAGTTACAAAATAAAAGTCGACCAAGGGCGTCAGTTTGAAACTGCTGGCAGTCCTTGCTGCAGCGCTGCATGATGTCCATTTCATTGTTAGAACTTTAGTTATTGAGATAATTAACAGACACCAGACATATGCAAAGGAATAAAGAAATAAAGTGGCTTTTTTCATCCGTTTTCTCTTTCATTATCTAAAAGTACTTTTCCATTGGGCTGTAGTGCAATCTAAGGAGTCAGGCTAAGTTTCATATTATATAAATAGGGAGTCAGGTATGAGCCTAAGCTTCCTGCAGGTTTAATTTGATATATAGTATGATGAACTGATCAATAACTAGGCTTCTAGCTTCGACAATATGCTCTCCAATGTTATTGTTTTGTCTAAAGACGTTTTTCTAAAGATTTTGTGTGTCTGCATTCTATAATTCCTGTATTGTTTAAGCATATAGAGCAGAGAGGATGGCCACATTTTCTAAAATGCCCTCTTGGCGTTTTGTGATTAAAAAGGAGACGGACCGTGGCTTCAAGTCATTTCCAATTATCACACGCAGAGGACGAAATGTGGCCTGAACCATTTAGGAGTGGAAACTGACTCTACTGAATTCAACAGCTGATTTTCAATCCATGCACACATTTTACACTATCATTCTAGAAACAATTAGGGTGCATTCTAGACTCCTCTTACCCTGCTAACCATTTGTTAACTTCTCCATTCTTATAAAACACAGACAGTAAACAGCCAGGTTTTGCAGCAGCACTCACCCAGAGGCCATTCATGTACTTAATTCCTAAATTTCTCATGTCCATGAAACACTGTGATGGTATCTTTACAATGGTATAGTGGGTTTGTGGTGCTGTTGACATCCCCATGGGAACACCTGTTTTATTTATTTAGCCTATTGTTTAATGCATAATGGGTTAATTGATGACTATGGCCATGTTTTGTTTTTACCACTTGTTTCATATAGTGTTGTAATTGTATGTGATGCCCTAAGATGTTTTTATGTGAGCTCAACAAAATAAAATTCTAATCAACTATGTTGAAATAAAGCACTGAATGCTGAATCTTTATTCTTTGGTCTTCTTCCCGACTGCAGCTGGCCTCATCAACAAGTCCCGGTACCCCCACTAACACTGACTCTCATCCAGCCTCATGAACACTAAAGTGTGGTCTCCAGTATTTTTTGTTCTTTTCTCTTACTGTGTTTATCGTGACTTTTACGCACCAAAATAGCAAGAGAACTCCCTTGAATATGAAAACCCACAACGTTTCTGTTCTGAATCATCAGGGTTGTATGCTATTATTTTGAAATGCCAAACATGATGCTTCCGGATATTACCGGTAAAATCATGTACGTTTTGATTTGCACCGTTTGTGCTTCAGGACAACACCAAAAACGGTTTGTTTAATCAACCCTACCCTTTTAACAAATGTCGAAGGGAGACCTCCGAGACCGTCTCCTGCTTGCGAAATAAACGTCTGCGCACTACCGTGGTTAGCCGGCTAGGCAGTCGATAAAAGCAGCGACCGTAACGGCTGCCCATAAACAACTGCGACAGATGTGAGTCTTCCAAAATAAACCGGTCACTTTCACCGTGGTGCTTTGTGTGACTGCGCTGGTGACGCGTCAACATTGCTTTTATTCTGAAAATATTAGTCGGAAGTACTATTATTAAACCATCTTACTAGCTTGCCTCCCCTCATAGGCGAGCTAATGCGGGCTAGCCTGTTATGGAAGAAGAAGGAGCACAACCGAGGGGCTGTCTGATAAAACGGGACCGGCTGGGAGTTCTGAGGCGTGATAGGGAAAGATAACGCTAGATACCGGAAGCCTGGGGAACGTCTTCCTGGCGGAAAACAAAAAAAAACACCATAGAGAGCGCTAAATCACGGGACCGCCACAATTACAAGTTCAACATGGACCTGACAGCTGCAGAGCGTCCGGTAATTACTCTCCGCCGTCGAGTTTAGCTCTCCCCCGGCCGCGGCTGAACCTAAACGGCGGCACCTCGGGGGCGCGCTGGAGGCACGGGAATCTTTGTTCGCGTTTTTTCATGGGACACAACCGGACTTCCCCTCCGCTTTGTCGTTGTTTTACCGCCGTGACAGCACCCCCCTCGGCTGGTATCGACTGGCCGCCGAGGAGCACGCATCTTATGGACTCCCGACGGTAGTTTTTGGGGCTTTTCTGACGGTTTTCGGCAGTCATGTTCGCTGTGCGTATCGTCACCGCAGACTTCTATTTGCGAAGTCCCATTAAAGACCTGGATGTCTGCTACTCGGAGTTCAGGGAGAGCGAGGTGAAGAAAGTGCCGGTGGTGCGGATCTTCGGAGCAACACCCGCAGGTTGGACAACTCTTCTGTTTAATTATTGTGATTTTTCTTTTTTTTTGTTATAGGGCGCTAATGGTGGCTGTGCTCTCGTGCAGCGCACCACGCGGCATGGTACGTGTTTATCACTGCTGCTTGGAAACGCGCGCGCACACAAACGCGTCCGCACCGTATTGTTTAGAGGAAATCTAACGGGTCTGGTATGCAAAAATGTCAACAGGAAGATGATGTAGGGTGTTGACACATTGTACCGACGCGGCTTTTGCACCGCTGTTGCTTTGCATGCGGGCCGTCTGCAGCGGTGGGGGTCCTCCTCTGCTTGCCCCCCCCCCTCACGGCTCTGCTTTGTTTTCGCTGCCCTGCTCCACCGTGGCGTGGCGGCGGCGGCGGTCAGCTCTGGTTTTAAGGGCTCGACTTGTGCCTCTGTCTGCCACATGTGGCATTCAGGGACAGCTTACGTACTTCCATTTATGGTGGTTCTATTGTGTTTATAGCAACCTGTAGAGTGTGGACAGGCTCGACTACAACTAAACATGCTGGCTCCTTTTCGGAGGGTTTTCTTAATTTTGTCAGTGTAATAATCTGTGTCAATGTAACGTTAGTAGAAGCAAAACGACAGCGGTAGATGGAAGGAAATGAAACTTAGTTCCTGAGCATAGTGAAATTGTGTGCCCGCAGCAATATTAGCAGCCAAATAATAGGTGTAATTATATCAGCAGCCGAGATTAATATACTGGTTCTTGAAAGCTCTCTGGTATCAACTGTGCGCTGTAGAAGACCGCAGCGTCTGAAAAGGCAGGAGCCGTCATGACAGTACATTAATATTCAGGCTATAACAATGAGGTAGACATGATGAATGAAAACAGAACGCTACATTGTGTGAAAATGAATGTGCAGTGCATATTGACATTACAAGCCAAGACAAGACCTGCATGAGAACATGTCATGGCTTGCTGATTTAAAAAATAATACGCATCTACACAAAGGAGGGGCTACGATTTAGAGTACATTTGTGTTTTCTCTGAGATTTGGCACATGCCATGCTCTCTAATAAACCCATTACAGCCGAGCACTCTGGGTACCTTTTTAATCCCCACGCTGCAAAACAATAGAATAATTTCCTGCACAATGGCACAGCATACACCCCCCCCCCCCTAGCCAAATCCTCCAGTGAATGCTGTGCCCTCTCTTCAGCCTTATTTGCCAGGTGAAAACCCCATTGCAGTATAGTGACCGTGTGTATTTTTAGCAGGGTTAGTCCCCAGTGGGGAAAAATGGGAGTCCAACTTGTGCCCATGGGCTGTGGCAGTGCTCCTCTGCAGGATGACCCGGGAGCAGCGCCCAACAGGATGTACCTCAGTAAGGATTAAGGGATTTAGAGCAGAGAAATGAAGGACTGTGGGTCAGGGTTAGGGTGCCAAGTCTAATTTGGTACTGTCATAAACCTGCACTGTTCGCATGTGGTTGAGCTGATACGAGGGGGCTCACTTTCTCTCTCTCACACACACACTCACTCACTCACTCACTCACTCACTCACTCACTCACTCCACTCACTCTGCAGCTGAGGTATCTTGTCAGTGAATGAATGTTGGGGAGGCAATTCATCAACACTGATTCAAGCACAATGAACGCAGCGTTGCATGCAGGCTCTAGAGTCTGGAAAAAAACATTGTTCAGTGTATTGGTATGAGATTAACTGTATGATACTGTCTTGGATTTTGATCATACATGTATCATACCGGCCATATTGTTCCATTTTCTGCTCTGGTCTTACTAGATGCATTATTGCAGAGTGCTACAATTCTGAGCTTGACCCACTGAGTAAAACGAACATGTTTGGTCAATCACTCAACTAATAATTTATGTAATCGTCTGAATCGTCAAGTCTTTTTTTTTTTTTTTTTTAAGCAATAATGCCAAACATTAGGTGGTTTTTGCAATCTGAAATGTGAGGATTTTATGTTTTTCTTTGTCTTATCCGATAATGAATTGAATAATTTTGGACTGTTGGTCAGACAATACAAACAATTTGAAAATGTCCCCTTTGACTTTAGGAAATTGTGATTTGGCATTATAGACTAAAACCCAAAGATATTCATTTTACAATGACATAAAAGACAATACATGAGGAATAAAATTGATAGTTAATCGCCAGCAATTTTAATTGTCCAAGTAAATAATTAATAATTAAGCCCTTATCCAGAAAAAATCTTTTATTTTTGGCCAATCTAGGTCTTCTCATAGGCCAATTGTAGTACAGTGACTATGGGCAGGAGTTGAAGTGGGCCGAAAACTAGGAACTAGGTTCCTGCACTTTCGATTAATAAGTAAATTAATCTAATATGCAGTTTCAGCTCAGTTGGTGGAGTTGTCTCCCAAATCTCTACAACAGAAGTGACAGAAAATGATGCAGATTACACTGCGTCACATAACCGGCTCGCCATTTGGTCACATATAGTCAGACCTATCTCCACAGTGCTGTCCACGGCGCTGCGGAGTAAGGTCTGTCCACTCACACATTCTGGGATAGGAGAAAAAAACTCTGGGTTGTTTGCATTTCTTTAAACCAATCACAATGGTCTTGGGCGGCGCTAAGCTCCGGGTGCAGCAACGGCAGCTCTGCAAAATAGTCTCAGGAAGGAACTTGTTTTGGACTCCGCAAAAGTTAACTGTTCACACAATACAATAACGCAAGCTATTTAAATAAGCTGGAGACGTGATTAAACCTCATTGTCTCTTACCAGTGTATCTCAGTGTACTTTGTCCACAGCAATCCCACCAATCTGTCTCAAAACGTCCCCGTTAGAGAGTAGTGCTGTAAACATATTCTTTGTAAATCTTTACAATCATTCCCCGAAAGAACCAAGCAGGCCTGCATTATTGTCCAATTTCAGGTTGCAGTGCATGTGTGAAAGGGGCTCAAGTGAGCCAGCATGCCAAATTTAAACGGATATCCGTATCCCATTGGAGCTTTAAAAGCTTTCACTGATCTGACACAAGTATGTACACAACACATGTTATGAATGTGGTTTGAATCGGACACGTGTTGCCTCAAGTTGCAGTAATGATAAAGTAGTGTGTGTGTGCTGTGGTGGGTGCCCTGCAGATTTGCACAGTTGGACTTTGCTCTTGCTCAGTTTATGTACCACTTGAGTCAGAGTTAGCTCTGCGTTTTTCCAGAAAAAAAATAACCTCACCATCTGGAACACATTGAAGCGGAGAGGAATCTGTTCCACTGTAGCTCAGAAACAGGCCACGCCTACCCCAAAATGGGTTACTTTGTATTATTTCCTGTTGTCTTCATGGTTAGTTATATTGTCTGGCCTGAAGGGAGGAATCCATGAGCAGTTTTGCTTAATGTGTGTCGGCTTTTATCTCATCAGCGTGTTTACCCTGGTGTAGGCGGTCAGCGGTGCATCTGCACCATGTGGCTCTGGATACAACCCCAGGCCTCGTATTCCCTGTCCTTCCCTGACCTAAGCCATACACACTCCCACCAATCAGCCCTGTGTAATTTGATGCCACGCTTCCTGCTTTTTTTTCCCTCCCCTCTCTTTGTTAGCCTTCAGTGGCCTGTCCTGCCTGTTGTTGTACACTACTGTACATGCATCAGTCTCTAAAATAGCTCAAGGAGAGGGTGAAAAAAGGAATCCCTTTGTTGTGAAAATTGCACTTGTGATCAGTATCGCATTATGCTTATTAATAACCGGCTTCATTGCCGTGCTTGTGGTTGGAAGGTCTCCCTGGGAGGTAAACCGCAAGCCTCTTCTCACACTGCTACGAGTTGTTGTTGTTGTGGTAGTGGCTGCAACCTTTTTTGAGGTTTGACAGCATTGATCTCCACCCTTGACGCCGACAAGCTGGGCCCAGATGCACAGGCAGGCCCCGGGACCCACGACAGCAGGAGGCACACTGTTTTGGTTCCTCGCTTGGACATGTGCACTTGAGTGTTTATTGGGTGTGTGTGAGATCAGAAAAGGAGGAAGTGCATGACCAATTGACCTGAATGAGGGGCGGGGGGGGCAAGCATGAAGCGCATGGAAGATTAAAACCGAGGGCCTCTTCCTTCCCTCTCCCCCCAGCTTTAGCTCTCTCCAGGGGAACCCTTAATGCCGTCTGAAGGCATTCCTGCCGGATCCATTAATAGGATAATAGGCGGATTCAAAAGGACTCTGTGGCTCATTAGGCAGAAGGTCATTGTCCCTTTTAACTGTTTACTTTCCTCTCTCCTGTCAGTTACTCAGGTTCAATTATCGTCCTGTAACTGCTGCTCCAGTTGCTTCTAATTACTTTATGATTGAGTGAGAGGTCTTGTTCTTATTTAATTTATCAATAGCCCTGGATCTGCTAAATAAATAAATAAATAAATACCAAAAAATTCTTAATAGTATACTTTATTAAACAGTTTTGCACAGCAAAAAATCTTCTGCTTCACACAAAATAAAATAAATAAAATAATTTTACTGTTATACAAAATGAAAGGCCAGCCGGTTTTACTCTTTTACAGTACCAACATAACTCTCTTGTTCAAAAAATTCAAAAGTTGTAGTGCAAAAAAAAACACTGTGCAGTGCACAGTATAGACATTCCTGAGAGTGTTTACCATAATATCAAATTCCTGTTTTCAGTTTTACAGTCCCAACAAAAGCTACTGCAATCTGCTTGCTACCGTTAGCTAGATCTAGCAGCGGTGCACTTTGGTGGTGCTAGGCTAACCAACGCATCTTAGCTCTCTGTGCAGTTTGTTCATGCTAGGTTAGTAGCTAACGTTAGCTTATAGATAGCTATGTTCTGCAGCTGTAAGATAGCTACCATTCAAGCCAACATTAGATGATAATTAACGTTAGCTAAAGACCGCTGTCTAGGCACCAGTAGCTAGTTAACGTTAGCTACTAACCTAGCACGAACAAACTGCACGGAGAGCTAAGATAGTTAGCTAGCACCACCGAAGTGCACAGAGCTCAAGCTACACAACACACTACACAAACATAAAATTAATTTAGCCAACGTTAGTACTACTTGTTATTGTCTACTTCACGAGTGACAATGGGGTGCCTCCGTTTCAGATGCTCCCACATTGCTGTTGTGCTGGTGTGGTATGCCAACTCCATTTGGCAAAGAGCGCAAATAACGACGCCTTTACGTTTGGAACTAAATTTGAAGTATTCCCATACCTTCGATGATTTAGGGCAAGCTAAAGGACTTTTTTTATTGGGGCTTTTTGCAGGGCATTCTGCAATGTTTTGAGCTGTGGCGAAGCGTCGACGCAAAAATATGAAGTCGACATAATTTGCACGTTATGGTGTGGCTCCAAAACGAACTAAAACGGCAAATGACTCATTCATTTTTACTATAGGTAAAAACACACTTTCTTAAAGTTGGAGTGGATGTCAATTTAAGTTCTGTCCCTACATTTTGTGCTGGGAACAGAGCACACAGAGTTTTAACACAACAACATTTAACAGCATGTACTTGGCAGCAGGTGTACATGTCAGTGTTTCCCATACACAGGTTCTACTTGGGCGGCCCACCCAGGTAGATTGAACCCTGCCCGTATAGATAAAATCTGAGATACCTTTATTTTCCCCAATCAATGCTGTAAGTTTAAAGCGCACACAGACCAGCGGCATCCAGCCCCTCCCCCCTCGTGAAGTTGCGTGTGAGTGACACCACTCACTTCGACACAATTCGGTTAAGTGACAGCTTTGCTCAGAGGCTAGCAGTAGCATGCTGTGTGTAATGTTGTGGCTTGCCGTGGGATTAACTGTACTAATAAACCGCAGAAACGCCGCGGCCACACCGCTGTGAAAGAGCCCCGAATGTCATTCATCAGAGTTCACCCTCTCCTCTGCTCGAGCTGATCTTTACAATGGAGTTAACTAGAGCTAACCGGCGCTAACGGGTGCTAACCGAGCCTGTTCCCGTTCTCTCCGTCTCCGAGCCCGTACCCAATAAATGGACTTGAGCCTGAATAAAACCCAACATTTTATCAAGTTGGCTGCTATGACTTGTTTTAAAGACAGACATCTGTTCAGATGAGATCCTAATGAGTGCAACATGGACACATGTATAGTACAAATCAGCGTGAGGATTAAAACCCTTTTTATTTTTTTTTATTTTTTAAACGAACAATGCTCTATAACAAACAAAATGAATAATATTTAACTTGGATAGCCTTAGTGTAATAGGATTTAACAGGAGTTAGGAGGAGGCATGCTCTGCGCACAGTGTTGAGATTTAACAGAACATGGATGGATCATAGTATGGTTTTAATCTTAACTTGTTAATGCATAATACATAACATTTCGGCACTGGGTAATCAGGTATTTTATCTGCCGAACCAAAAAAATTTATTTGACAAACCAACCAGATTTAATTGGCAAAGCATTTAGGCTACTCTTCAGCTGTATCGTCACTGGTAAGCAATGATCATATTCAAAAAGTAAATAGTTCATAAACCTTTGTTTGACGAGTTAATACTGAACCCAGCCATCGCACGCCGCGCTGTCACATCCCGCGCCACCCGCCACCACAAGTACATTTCTTAACCTGTGGCAAATACTGCATGCTATTCATATTCATACATCTGAATCCTGTATGAGTGACAGCGGTTGTTCAGGGCTCCAGACTGCGACCAAATGGTCGCATTTTGCGACCAAAATTTGAGAGTGTGCAACTGAATTTTACATCCAGTCGCACATGTGCGACCAGTAAATTTGCCCCTTTTTTTTTTTTAACACGTTAAATGTTGAAATTTCGGTACCTGAGAGGCGTAAGCGCAAGCTTATCTGTCCTCTCTGAAAAGTGACAGAGAGCAGAGCTCTGACACAAACGCATACACTCGCACACACGCAGAGCTGCAAACGATGCAAACTACGCCGGCTCTGTAGTTTTGTTGAAGTCACAGTGAGTCACGGAAATGCCGATAAAGTGGTTTCAAGTGTGGTTACAGTTTTTCATAACTTCATAAAGACAGCGTTGGCTGCGATATGATATTAATGGCGAGCCGAAAGCGGTCGCGGTGCTGTTGATGTTACACTTCCTTGGAGACGAGCAGGCACAACAGTGGTTTCTATGCCCTGGTGACTGACTGACAGGCTGAGGTTGTAAGCTTCTTATATACTGTTTATGGTTGTAAGGCAAGGCAACTTTATTTCTACAGCAACTTTCAGCAACATGGCAATTCAAAGTGCTTTACATGAAACATTAAAGAGCAATTAAAAACAGTCATGATGAAAATAAAACAGGCTAAAAAATAATATACAAATACAATAATAAAAGAAATATTTACTGTCATCACAGTGATGGGGATGTCAGTTTACCTTATATGTTGCTGCTTCAAAAGCGACACTGAATTTGAAACAGCACATTGTAATTTCTGCATCTATTATCAAAGTATTTATTAGTAATACTGTGGAAATTAGTAGAAATGTGAATATTTGGTTTGCATGTTGATTTACGGTGTGTGCCCCTACATTTTCTGGTTGTGCCCCTAAAGTTTTCAGTTGGGGGCCACTGTGCTCCTAGTGAAAAAAGTTAGTCTGGAGCCCTGTTGTTAGAGGCTACGTTCGGCTTCTGACATTATTGGCTACAGCATCCTGGATTATTTTCAGCAGTGAGTTTGTCAGTTGACTCCAAAGCCGGTGTCCCAGTCAGTCTGCAGTCAGTCGCCAACACAGTGCCGGGCAGCGGGCACTCGCACCTCTCTGGTGCTGTCATGTTGGTAGCACTGCCATTTCTGTCATGTCTCTGTTGCCGCGGCATTCCGACATCCAAGGCCTCTCCAGGTGCTATCTGGTTTCAGAGAGGCTTGTCCTGACACAGTGAGGGCAGCCACATTGAAAAATGTTTAATAAGTAAACAGGCTAAGGCCCCTCCGTTACCTTTCCCACAGGCCTGTGTGAACCATGCATATAAAAGTGCGAGGAGGCTTTGTATCTCCCTGAATACCTTTTCTATACCTCAGAGGCTGTATTTGTTCCCATGCTGATTTATCTAAAGTCACTCAACCAGATGTTTCTTATTTCTGAAAATAGCAAGGTGCTTAAACATGACTGACATCTCTACTATCAGAACTCCACTAGGAATTCACAGCATGAATCACATTTGGCGTGTTGACAAAGGTTGTCGAACTTCCTTTGAATGCAGCGCTACAAGGAATTGCTAGAATGCCTTTTGCAACTCAGTGTCATAATGTATAAGCTTGCTTTCCCCCTCTCCTGATGCATTGAGTCCTTATGCTTGTTTAGCCTTTCCGTTTCTCTCTCACTGTTTTTCTTTTTGACCTGTGCGTACAGAACTGTGCAGCAATGCCACTATGTCTAATGCATACTAGTCAATATCGACTATGTTTAATTTCCTGAATTGTTCAGGTGCCGCCGGAAATATCGTAGATTGTATCTCATTTCGGCCGGATCTCCATCACCTTCTGCTTTCTTTGTTTTCTGGTGGATTTGTGAGGACTATGGTTAACTGCTCCTCAGATCTCTGCAGGGTAAATCCAGACAGCTAGCTAGACTATCTGTCCAAGCTGAGTTTTCTGTTGCACGACTTAAAAATAAAACCTTTGAACGTACACGTGTTCCACCAAAACAAGTTCCTTCCCGAGGCTATTTAGCAGAGGCACCGTGGCTCCGTCCGGAGTTTAGACAATTGTGATTGGTTTAAAGAAATGCCAAGAAACCAGAGCACGTTTATCTCCCATCCCAGAATGCTGTGTGGACTAGCTGGACCCTCCTCCGCAGCGCCGTGGAAGAAGTTCTGGCAATGCGAGACTAAAAGCATCCTGAACTTCACTGCCACGTCCTGCAGTTTTAAGAGAATAGACAAGGACCTTGTAATCATACATGTGTGTCTGTCCGAGTAGCTGAACTAACCAGCCACAGCCAGCAGCACTGACTCCAAGGTAGCCGGCAGTGACTTCCTTTTGTCTTGAAGGAGCTGTGAGTGTAAAACAGCTGCCCCAGTGTCCTTGGTGCTGCTGCGACCGGTCAGTCTGATTGATGGCTATAATGGCTCCCACCGGCTTCTCCGTAGGTATCCAAAGGCATAGATGGCCTGACACTGCAGCAATCCTGGTCCCCAATGCATTTCCTGTCACCTCGATTCCCACTCAGTCAGGTTGGACGGGTGACTTTACATTAACATCTGTAGCTGTAGGGTTGTGGAATTACTCTTTTTATTAATTTATCACAAAATAGAATAATAAAGGAAAAACAAGTACTTTTTCACATTACGTTTTGCAAGTAAACTTTATTTTGTCATGTGTTCTGAATAAAAATAAAAATTCAAACGGGAGAAGTATTAAGGGAAATTTCACAGTTGGTTCAGTTGTTTTCACTGTTTATTTAAAGGTGCTGTAGGTTTTGAAGATCCAGGACTTAGCCAAAAAATTTGAACATCGACAACTTTCCACTAAAGCCCAAAACGGTCTCCTAAGCCCCTCCCCCCACAAGGGTGAATGAATGCGTGTGCAGGAGCAGTGATTGACACGCAGTTAGACACCCCATCAGCTCCTTTTTAAAATTGTGCATGATTCATCATAAAGCAGAATTAGCTGGCAGATCAGCATACAGAAAAAGAGTCTCCCGGTTGAATGGCACCAGCACTCCAGGATCCAGCCAAGTCTCGGCGAAAGGACACCACCTCTGTGTTTACTCTGATGTTAACATTTGAAAACTTTGACCGGCCAGGCTAGCGAAATCAGCAGCAGACTGGGGAGTTGATTTGTCTATCACTATGAGCAACTCCTAGTAATGATGTGGCCGCAGTGATGATCTTGCTAGCTTGAGCTCATCTTCTCCATCTTTTCCTCTGTTAAATCTGATGTTTATGTCCAAGTGTTGAACTCCTATTTTAAACTAAAATACCAGCAATATAGTTTCAACTGACAGCAATGGACCCGAACCCACGTCAATAATTTAACACTTTATTTAAAACACTGGCTAAAAGAAAAGATAAAAGCAGTTCTCCGAATACAAAAGGGTAATAAAACAAAGTTCAATGTCAGTCCGAGCTTCCGCCACAATGTCCACGTCCATGCGTCATAGTCCGTTCCATACGCAGCCCACGAGAGGGGGGCCGATTCCGTCGGGGGGTAGGCTGGGCTTCTCTTCCCCTAACTCCGCGTTGCGATACCCACACTGGAGGCACTGGGAGGGATAAAGACAGATCTTAGTCAAGTATACACAAAAAGGACAGTTCTTCTCTGCACGCCTGAAGTGGATAGCTAGAGGACTTTCCTTTACTTATCTGTACACAGGCGTTGAATCCTGCTGCTTCGGCCTCTGTCGATGTGTCCCGATCTGCTCCCACTCGTTCGCCGCACTTTCCTTCCCAGTCAGTCCGTCTCTGCTCTGTGTTACCTCCTCATCTGTGTTCCTTTCACTTGTGGCCATGTTACTGTCCTGCCATTCCGGTCCGTCTCGCTCCGGGGTGGGGGTGGCGCGGGACTATCCCTCGCTGTCGGACCGTCTTTCCCTTTCCTGGTTCCGCTGTCGACCACACGTCTCACTGCCTAGCATCCTCCTGCACGCCCGTAGAGCGTCAGCACAGGCCTCGCAGATCTCGACCATCCTCTCGTCCAGCCTCACCTCCAGTCCTGTCCTCTGTCCTCTCTGCCACCAGTACCACGCCACCTGAGGCCCACATTTCCCCACTTCTGCCTTGCTGCTCGCTTCCTCTCTCTTCCCGTGTTCCTACCCCCCACTTCTGTTCTCAGTTGTCCCTTTTTATTACTCCCGGTCTCTCTGCCACACCTGTCTTCAATCAGTTAATTAGTTTTTACGCACCTGTCTTAACTCAGCCCATCAGTCCAGGCCATGCTGCAGCAAAGTCAAGGGAGGGGGCGTGGTCTCGTCATAGTAGTAATCATTCATAATAAAACAGAGTTACACATGCAGTAAATTATAAAAACACGGGCACAGCAAACAGGATTAAAATAAACATGCAAACGCTAAAATCCTTAAAACACACGTGCAATTAATAAATAAAACCACACTGGCACAGCAATTCACACGCAACAATAAAATCAGTGGCACACAGGGATATTCTTACATACTGAAATTCTTTTGACATTTACATTTAAATTCTTGAGCCAGCTGGCTAGCTAACCCGGGCTAGCAGAGTCTGCAGGAGATTAGCAGTCGGCGGGAGCACAACTAATATTTGTAAAATTCACATTTCAGCCTTCATTTTTGTGGAACTGACAGAGAGGCGACTGCAGAGATGGAACAGTGGCAATGCCCGTCTGTCCATTTCACTTCCCATTTCCTGACTGTACAGGAGTCCTTAAGACACAGGACATGCTGCCTCTGTTAAAGTGATGGTTCGGAGTAATTTCACCCTAGGGTCCTTTGCACCATGACCTTGAGCCAAACACCCCACCAGAAGCTTTTTTCACCTGGGTCGAACATTGGGAGAGTTAGCGTAGCGTTATCAGCTGAATAGCTTAGCGCAGGGGCTAATGGATCCAGTGATGTTATGTACGTATGACCCACTAATAATGCCTGAAATGATACCAAACTTCTACACTAGTACAAATAGGTTATGTACTCATAAAACGATGGATTGGAAAGTTTGTAAGTACACCAGAAGTTTATGAACACTTGCCTGCTTTCTTCTGCTCTCTGTTGCTGCTGCTGCTACCTGCAGTAAGCCGGATCCAGATGCAACAAAAATATTTATTAATTTAACTTTTTTTTTTAAAGTAAGTGCTGTAGTATAACTAGCAGGAGACAAGTTATAATTGAGGTAAGTTTGGAGACATTACCTTATTTAATCATTAAATTAATAAATATTTTTGTTGCATCTCTTTTCGGTGTAGTGATTTGTAGATGGCCCTAAGCAATCGTCTAACTGCAGGTAGCAGCAGCAACAGAGAGCAGAAGAGAGCAGGCAAGTGTTCATAAACTTCTGGTGTACTTACAAACTTTCCAATCCATCGTTTTATGAGTGCATAACCTATTTGTACTAGTGTAGAAGTTTGGTATCATTTCGGGCATTATTAGTGGGGTCATTTACGAGATACATCACTGGATCCATTAGCCCCTGCGCTAAGCTATTCAGCTGATAACGCTACGCTAACTCTCCCAATGTTCGACCCAGGTGAAAAAGCTTCGGGGGTGTTTGGCTCGAGGTCATGGTGCAAAAGACCCTAGGGTGAAATTACTCTGAACCATCACTTTAAATAATTGGAGTTGGAGCCTTGGAGTTGGTGTTTCTCTCTGGTAGCTGCATGTGATTTTTAGTTCATATCCATGGATGGATGGATGGATGGAGTGGGGTATTACAGGAAGTATTTTGTCTGTTGATGCAGCTCTATGAAAAAGCCAGTGTTTGATGTGAAGTGCCGCTGTTGACCGGATCTCTGTAAAGTCCTCCGTTCTTGCTGCACTGCATCTTTGCCAAAGCAGGTTCCTGTAATGTGGTCTGAAGAGAGAGGCCCATGTTGGCACGTGGTGTTGGGTCATTGCTGGTCCTCTGCTCAGTGTTGGGCCTTCCTCTCTCCTCCTGCACACAGAGAGAGAGAGAGAGAGAGAGAGAGAGAGAGAGAGAGAGAGAGAGAGAGAGAGAGAGAGAGAGAGGAGAAGAGAGAGAGAGAGAGAGAGAGAGAGAGAGAGGAAGAGAGAGAGAGAGAGAGAGAGAGAGAGAGAGAGAGAGAGAGAGAGAGAGAGAGAGCTCTCTCCCACCATGTGTTTCCTCAGGGCCACTGGCAGTGCTGCATGAGAACTCTGCAGTGTTTCAAAGCAGATTAAGATCTTGTTTAAAAAGAATGAAAGCATTTGGCAGGCCGAGCAGAGCTTGAATCGCTGCTTGGGTGGGGGGGACGCTTTGAACCTGCCATGCTGTGCCATTCAGCGTGTGTGTGTGATGGGCGTATACACAAGTGTGCTTACACTCAAAGACAATCAAAGCGATTACGTTTCATTTGTAGCTTTGGGTATATCTGCAAATTAGCACTGGCTCCTATTATTATGGGAATGCACCAATGCTTCAGCACATACATGTACTGATTAATGTGTTGTTGTGCAGTAACAGGATCCATAGGACGTTTGCCTCTATATGTAAAGTATTGCTATTTTGACCATACCTGTCAAGTTTTGGATTTGAAAATAAGGGAAATTTTCCGTTGCCCACCTCGAGCAGTCCCACCACCCCAACCAAGCTCCAGTATGGCTTACATTTTAAGACAGGTGTACAAGAAAGCTAAAATCACCACTTGATGCAGAATGCTGAAAACATTTACAATTTATAACATTGCTTGTCTTTACATTTTATTTTCATTCCACACATTCTTTTCATTTCATATTTCTTTTCTTTTACAGTTTTTCTTTTAATTTCACATAACTTTTCTTTAGTGAGTTATTGTACAAATTTGTTGCAGACTTTGCATTCTTTAAGACTGTTTTGGAAGGAGTGTATTAGTGGGCTGGGCCAGAGTGGTTCATTTTACATGAGAGTAGAGCGCAAACAGTTCTGTGGTCTAACGTCATCCTATTCTCTGTAACAATCTTCGTACCATGCTAAACACCCCTTTCCTCAACTTGCACGCCATTGGGGGGAATGCTTAGTAAAGCCTTCAGAAGTTTTGGCAGCGCGACCGTCTCTGTCGTGCGTCCATCATCCGTCTCTGTTTTTTTCTTTTCTTCCTCACGTACATCATATCACCTCGACACACCGCCACTAACCTGCGGACAACTGCCACCTACAGCACCTGTAGTAGGCTACTGCACGTGGCAGTTATCGCGAGGCTAGTGACAGAGCTCAGATTGGAAATGTTTGCTTTTTTTTACTCCGCTCGGGCCCGGGCTATTATTATTTTTTTAATAACGCAGGTTAAAATACGGGAGATTTACGGGAAAATACTAATACGGGAGGACGGCGGGAAAGAAGGGTAAAATACGGGACTTTCCCGGCCAAAACGGGATACTTGACAGGTATGATTTTGACATGAAACAGACTTCTTTGCTTGACCATTTTAAACCCCTAGATTAGACCTGATCAGACTTTGAACTACACTAGTTGCAGAAGGATTGTAACACGTTTTCTCGGGTGAGGGAAACCGCTAGCTTGAGGGGCCGTCCACACGGAAACGCACGTTTTGCAGGTTTAAAAAAAGTGCGTTTTCAGGCAGTGCATTTACAGGATTCGTTTGGACGGTCGGCCCAAACGAATCCTGTAAATGCACTGCCTGAAAACGCACTTTTTTTAAACCTGGTCTCAGGGTGAAAGAATTCGAAAACGGCTCTCGTTTGGCTTCGTTTAGATGGTGAATATGAATACGACCGTATTGATGATGTCATCGCCACACCCCTCGATCTCTTACCGCACTAGTGCTAGTGCACGCCGGTCACACACGACTGTGGTGAAGCTAAGCGAGCATATCCCATCTCCATGGTCAAACCAGCTCACTTCATCTAAATACTTTGTCTCTGCTCCCTGACACTTCCTTCTGCTCGGCCGGTCCTGGATTCTACACAAGATATATTGCTAACGTTATGTAGCCAACGTTAGACATCGCTAAAGTAGCTGACCGACGTAGCTAACGTTAGCTGCTACAGGGCTCCAGACTGCGACCAAATGGTTGCATTTTGCGACCAAAATTTTAGAGTGTGCGACTAAATTTTACATCCAGTCGCACATGTGCGACCAGTAAATTTGCCCCCTTTTTCACACGTTAAACGTGGAAATTTCGGCATCTGAGAGCGTGTAAGCACAAAGCTTATCTGTCCTCTCCTAATACATCCATGGTCCTCTCTGCATAGTGACAGAGAGCGGAGCTCCGGCGCGCGCACACACACACACGCAGAGGTGTGGACGGCGCAGACTAGTCGGCGCTGCAGTTTTGTTGAAGTTACAGTGAGTCACGGAAATGCCGATAAAGTGGTTGCAAGTGTGGTTACATTTTTTCAAAACTTCACGCAGACAGCGTTTGCTGCAATATTCTATTAATATCGAGGCGAAAGCGGTCGCGGGGCTGTTGACGTTACACTTCCTGCGAGTCAAGCAGGCACAAAGTTGGTTTATCTGCCCTGGGGACTGACTGACAGGCTGAGGTTGTAAGGCAAGGCAACTTTATCTCTACAGCACCTTTCAGCAACAAGGCAATTCAAAGTGCTTTACATGAAACATTAAAGAGCAATTAAAAACGGTCATGATGAAAATAAAACAGGCTAAAAAAGAATAATATAAATACAAGAATAAAAGTTACAGTGAGTAAGAAATTAATAATTATTCAATTCAAGGTTGTAGGGCAGGTTTGGGAGGAGAGCGGGAGGGGTTTATTTTAGTTTAGTAGCCTAAACAATGCATGTTTAATTTTAAGTAGAGACTAGAGCTGGTATATTTTTTAAATATTTTTACTGTCATGACAGCCATGGCGCTGTCGGTTTACCTTCTATGTTGCATCTTCAAAAGTGCAAAATAAACACATAATTTCTATTATCAAAGTGTTTATTAGTAATGCAGTGGAAATTTGTAGAAATGTGAATATTTGGTTAGCATGTTGATTTACGGTGTGTGCCCCTAAATTTTGTGGTGGGGCCCCTAAAATATTCAGTGGGGGGCCACTGTGCTCCTAGTGAAAAAGGTTAGTCTGGAGCCCTGTGCTATGGTTGTTTATAAAGTGGAAGTAGACAACTTATCAATTAGCTAGCTAATCTGTCTGCTTATCAACTCCTTGAACTTATTATAGTAACTTTTACCACGGCTTGTTGTAGAAAGGCTACCGCCAGAAAACCGTAGATTATCAAAAAGACATCATTCATGGATCATTGATGTTTGTTTGACTGCCGATGTTAGCTAGCAGAGCTAACGTTAGCTCTAACGTTAGCTCTGCTAGCTAGCGCGCTGCAGTCATGTTCGATGGCAGACAGAATTGCAAAATAAAAAGCAATCCAACAGCACATTATACAATGTAAACAAAGACGTTTTCTTGCGGCATTTTTATAAAATGAGCAGTGATGAAAGTTATTATAATCCACGGATGTATTAGAGAGCGTTAGTCTAGCTAGTCATGTTATGATGGGAAGTGGAAGTGACAATGCTCTTCTTCTCCGTTTTTTTTGGCAAATTTCTGTAGCAGAAACGGCGCCGCCTATAGGCCTGTCATATGAAGTAGCGTATTGAGTCATTTTACAAATGAATTCGTTTGGACGCAACTATTCTTGAAACAAATCCAGGGAAGACGGGTAAAAACAAGATCGTTTTGGTACGTGTGGACGTGTCCAAAGTTATCCTTTCAGTTGTACACTTTCTGTCACTGTTTTGGAGGGGAGGGGTTTGAGGGGAGACCCACAGCCCACTCTGAAGCCTGGCTTCACCACACGCTAACATGCTAGCATACAGTAATGTCACATAGAACTGGGCTGGTTAAAGTTTACTTAACTGACCTCGTGCTGGTCTGGCAGAGGTAGAACAAGCGCTGGCGTTAGCTAATGATTGTTGTTGTGTTTTTTTATTTTATTTTTTTTAAACAATATCTTTATTAGATTTTCATTTTATAAAAAGACATACCAGAACAAAAAAAAGCAGAGAAGTGTGTAAAATGGTACAGAAGTGTACAAACATACTCTGTCAGAACGTATTTTTCACACTATGCACACCTTCTCCAAACATTACCAACGCACGGGTGCATCTTCACCTTATCTCGCAGAGTGAACTCCACCTGTCTTCATACACTTCGAACTTTGCATTACACTTTTCCTGCCAATTTTAGAAAAATGTTTTCACAATGTATTCAACAATAACACCAGTACATCAAATGTACATATGATGAGCACAGATATGTAAACAGTCTACATAAAATGCCGCAGTAAGAGCAAAATGTGTAAGTGACATGTTCCAGGAAAAACCCTAAATAGCCAACCGACTAAAGAAGACAGACGTGAACAGGTGTTTTGAACTTTGGTTCGAGTAAAGTGGCGAACTTTTTGAAGTCAATCGACTCACACAGTTGTGTAGACATCCCAGTATTAATCCACATATTAACCCACGCTTCCTCCCACTTGTGGTGTTCCTGCGTATTTACTAGGGCTGGTCCGAATACCATTTTTTTGAGCTTCGAAGCTTCGGTAGTAATGAGCATCGAATATTAGGAGAGAGGGGGCTGAACATATTATTATGTCTAATAAAGGCAGGAATCTCTGTGTCTGTCTGTTTGTTTGCATTTTGATTATTTTGAGAACCTTTCATCCAAACTACTTCACAAGGGAGTGCAGTGTCGTATTTGGTGCAATATAGATAGACAGGCCAGACGCGTTCAGAATTAATAAACTTTTAACCTTGGATCACCGTCCCGTCAACGGGACACTTTGTGACTGGGGCGTCGCTGTAACCTTGATAAAACTTCCACTCATGAGCGTTTTTATAACTTTAAAGCATTAAATCTTTAAAATATACAGTGATGTACACAACTGTTACAAAGTAACAGAAAATAAAACAATTCAGCTGTAATCTGCGCAGCCAAGAGTGCATGCATACCTGTTTTCGTTGTCCTTTCAGCAACAAAGTGGTATTTTGACCAAAACTTGATTTTCATAAATCCCCAAGAGTCCAAGGAAATGTAATGCCAAGCTTTATAATCCAAAACGATCTCTTCGCCTCACAATGTTGAAGTTTCTGGCCGAATCACAATGGAAAAACGCGAAACAGTTTTCCATTTCCGCACTTGTTATCGCCGCTAGCTTCTCTGCCCAGCTTGCTAAATGCTCGAAGTGGACGTCATCGTGTACCGACAGTCTCTTCTTCTTCTTCTTTTTTGTAGTTTATTGGCGGTTGGCAAACCAACTTAAATGTGCATTACCGCCACCAACTGGACTGGAGTGTGAACGAGAGATAAATGCAGAAAATAAATAAACCAATAAAAAACGAATATTCGAATGTCAAATTTTCAAATCGAATACCAACCCACTGAACGAATATTCGGGTCCAGCCCTAGTATTTACTAACCAGCAGCTATCGGGTCGCCGGTGAAAGCCCGCCTATAGTGTTCTCTGTCCTACGGTTGTCTCGGTCATGCTGCCTGGCCCTGGCCCCATACATCCATGCCCTGTAACGTTACCGGGGTTAGCTTCTGTTTCGGGGGAGGGGGGCTTGGCGTTCTCCTTCACCTTGTTAAGGTAAGCTAGGTTAGCCTCCTTGTGCGCACTTCTCAAATGTACTTTTACATTCGTGGGATTTTTCCCTTTTTAATAAGTTATCCACATATTTTACCACCTTCCACTGTGAGGCACTTGCTTTTATCTGACGCAGTCATAATCAAATAGGACTCTGCCGCTTTCTTCCGACTTTTGGTACTGTCATGATGCCAGGCGAGGGGCACGGACTATTTTGTGTTCAATTTAACGTGGAATGTCTGAATTTCTGGGTTCCCAGTCGGAAACTGTAAATATGTCTATGGACGGAAATGTCAATTCTGAAAGATATATTTGCTCCATGAAAGACATTGACAAAGATGAAAACTAAGGACATTTACTCTATTAGTATGATTTTAGTTGGTTAGGTTTGCAAACAGACAATACAGTTTGTAAGTTATCGTTTTTTTGTAATGCCTCGCTTACCGTTTTTTTTTATTTCAGTTAACGTTTTTCCCCACCTAGTTTTCGTTATTTCGTTTGTTTTCGTTAATGATTATAACTTTAGTGTGCACTGGGCTTTGTTGTACCACCCAAACTCAATTAACTGTGGACTTTGTCATGTTTCAAAATACAGTGGGCTTGGATGAAGTTGTGGTATTTGGAGCACTATTGTCCCATAAAGTGTCCCTAAGGTCTCTGGTGACTCCTCATTTTAGTCCTTTAGTTGTTTTGTCTGTAGTGTTTTGGTTCAGCACCTATTAGTCATTAGTTATTGCTGGACATGTCTTCAGAATCCTCTCAAATCAAAATGCAATACAACAAATATGCCTAGGTCTTTTTATAAGCTCTAGATTTTAAGCTGCCTACACATGATCCGCTGTTTTCCTATGGGGAGGGGTTGTGGAGACAAGTCGGGAGGAAGCGCTGCCCTTGGTGTGGCACATCGCTCGGAGTTGCCACCGAGCGTTTGGTTTAAGGTTCAAATGATTTCAACTTTGACCTGGTTGCCGCTGCCAACCTTTTTTTAAAAGTACAACCAATGAGATGAAGAGGTAGCCAGAAGCAACGGTGACGTAAACCTGCGCTGCGCTTTTCCCTCGGAGGCACTGTGCTCTGCGTCCTACCTCGTGGTTTCACCGCTGATCATGTGTAGGCGGCTTTACTCGGTCTCTCTGCATGCATTTAGCTCCAGAGGAATTTGCTTATTCCTTTACCTGTGTAAAGTCCACTTTTCCTTTCTAAAATGCTGTAGTTCAAAATGGATCAAACTTTATTCTTAATAGTCACATACACACAGTACGGAATTGGAATTCTATTACTGCATTTAACCCATCCTAAGTATTAGGAGCAGTGGACAGCTACAGCATCCGAGGGAGCATCTTGGGGTTCAGCGTCTTGCTCAGGGACACTGTGACATGTGGCCAGATGACCTGGGATTGATCCGCCAACCTCGTGGTTGTGGGGCGACCATTTTACCTCCTGGCCACAAGCCACCCATCAGTCTCTTTGCCGCTGTTTTTTGTTTTTATCTGAGACTGCAGTGGGAACCAAAGGGCCTTTTTTTGATACATTTTTAATTCCGTAGCAGCGTACAGTCAGTTTGAGAGCAGGCTTATTAAAAGGGGGAGGGATATTCTGGAAGCCCGGCTCTAAGAATAGGGGTGTGTGTGTGTGTGTGTGTGTGTGTGTGTGTGTGTGTGTGTGTGTGTGTGTGTGTGTGTGTGTGTGTGTGTGTGTGTGTGTGTGTGTGTGTGTGTGTGTGTGTGTGTGTGTGTGTGTGTGTGTGTGTGTGTGTGTGTGTGTGTGTGTGTGTGTGCGCCAAACTTGTGTTTGTGGCTGCTTGTTGTTGTTGCTGCTGCTACTTCACAAACCACCGACTCTGAAACTGTCTGAATGTCTCCAGTTAGTTCTGTCCGTGAAACGTATTTTTTTATTTTTGGGAGACATTTACCACCTCTGACGTCAGAACTAGAAGCCTTTTGATTCTGTCTAGACTGGCTCAGTTCTTTTTGCATCTGCTCTCTGTTCTCCCACCGTAATCTGCTCCGGTCCACGGCTGTCACAATTATGAATTTTAGTTCACTCTTGTCACACGAATAATTGTGATTAGCGATTTTTCTTTTTGTTCATCTTGTGCCACACAGCGGTGCTGTTGTGTCTGGCTTAGCAACCAGACCTCAATCCATGTTGTTGATTTCAATGGCTGCTCATCGAAATGATGAGATCCTTGTCAGTTCATCTTTAATAGTCTGGGAAACCATGGCTCACCTCTCGCTCTGCTGCACCCATTTATTGTTGTGTAGGCCAACCTAATGTAATGAAAAACAGGGTTCAAGACACTTAATTAATGTAGACCAGAGATCTTCAACAGGGGGTCCGGGACCCCTGGGGGGATCCTCAGAGTCACTGCCGGGGGGGGCTCCAAATTATTGTCAATTTTTGAATGTTTTTTCAAAGATTTAAATGTCTCAACATAATTACAACATATTATTAGTAAATATAAATCCCCACTGATGATAGGCTTACTACGGAGTTAATATGCAACGTGGAAATGCACACTTTTTTTTTTTTTTTATTAAATGTATTTAACTATTTCGTTGTGTCTTTATGGCTGCCCCTGCGTTAGACTGAGAGTGGAACGGGTGGGAAAAGGGAGGAGAGGGTGCCGAGGGGAAGAGAGAGCGTGAGTCTCGCTCGCCCAATGCACCAGCCGAGCCGCCGTCCCCCCTTCTCGTGATGTGCGGCGGAGAGCGAGACACGCTGTGAATATCAAATTTGGTCGGAGCTGAGAAAAGGAGAAGCAGGCAGAGCTTTAAAAAAAAAAAAAAAAAATGCTCTTCTGTCTGGCGAGACATTGCCCTGATCAGAGAGCTATTCCGGAGACACACACACAAACACACACACAGCATCCTTTCGCACCGTGGCAACCACTCGGCTCTAACCGGTGCTCCTCTCACTCATTAGGAAATCTGTCTGTCATGGATTCCTTTTTTTTTTTTTTTTGCTCTATTCGTTCACACTAAGCTCCCATTTCTCTTAAAAGAACATATTTATTCCTTATACTCCTTGTTTCTTACTGTCTCCTGTTTTTCCCATCATGCTGGCTGCTTCTTCTTCCTCCTCCTCTCAAGGTGCTCCACTAGGTCTGCTTTTCCCACTGATATGAATCTCCAGTAACGGAGGATCTGCATTCATTGAGGCTGCCTAAAATGAGGGCACACATTAATACACTAATTAAGAGGTTTACATAATTCATTACGTAAGGGAGCTCAGAATCTTCGGCACTCGCCTCCCGTTATCAAAGTAGCCTTCTGTTTTCACGGTTTATTTATTTAGACTGGCACGGCTCGGCAGTCGGTAAATGTGGTTGAACTCGACGCTTAAAGGAATAGTTTTTGGAAATGTGTTTATTAGTGTTCTCTTGGGGAGTGAGATGAGAAGGCCAACACCACTCTTATGTCTGTTCTGTAAAGGCACTCTAAATAATTTTTTCTCAATTTGGCGTCTTCCTAGGAGTGTGGAAATCAGTATTGTTATTTTTTTGTAATTAACTTCTCTGGGACCCGTTTGGGGGATAAAATATTGTCTGGTACCGTGCACCAGTCAGGTGCACGGTAACTTGCATCTGTTTAACGCGCACCCATACATGAAGCAGATTAGATTCGAGAGTCTGATTTCTTAATATTAGATTAGAGATGAGTTTTTGGCTGCCTCACGATTGTGGTCTTCAGCCCCAACTGATGCCGACTTCTGTGACATCCCAACCTCCGGGCACAGTGCACACGGTCTGTAAGCCTTGACGTCACTGAGGTTGCCAGGTTTGGTACCATCGTGTCTATACAGAGAAATGGCTCCGAGGGGAGGGAGGGAGGGTGTGTGTGTGTGTGTGTGTGTGTGTGTGTGTGTGTGTGTGTGTGTGTGTGTGTGTGTGTCCGTCCACCCACCCAGAGGATTTCCCCTCTGCTGGTCACGGTCTATGGCTCTCCCAGTTCCCTCAGTCTCTTTCTTTGCTCCCCCCCCTCCTCCTACAGTCCTCCACATTCCTTTTGTTTTCGCTGCATTCCGTTCCAGTTTTTTTTCCATCCTTTCATTTCCCTTTCCATCTCTCTCCGCTATCCATCCTCCTCCCGCCAACTCTCTCTGGCTCTCAGATGGGGCTGCAATAGACCAAAAAAAACCAAAGAGCCTTTGGTCTTTGCCCTCACCCTGTCAACTCTCT
>NC_053129.1:1330000-1337500 GCF_010015445.1 Perca fluviatilis | reverse complement strand
GTATCGGCCGATACCGAGTACCGATCCGATACCAGCGTGTCATATATTTCATTATGTTTTAACATCTGTATACTACTATCTCTGTATGGATGTGATATGATTTCTTTCTTTGTTGTCGGTCTGGCTCAGGTTAAACTCTTTGTGAAACATGAACAAACACAAACAAGGAATGCCCCAGAACTTTCTTTTATAGTTATAATGAAAAAGAACATAAATAAACTACTTTAACGTAGATTTTCTTTAGGGCTTCATTACGTGGTATCGGATCGGTGCATCAACTCCAGTACTTCCCGATACCGATACCAGCGTTTTAGGCAGAATCGGAGCCGATACCGATACTGGTATCGGTATCGGAACATCTCTAATCCAGTGTACTCATCCCTTCCACGGAGCCAACCCGACACAAGGTAGCTAACGTCTGCTCCTCTCGTCCACCGCGCTGTTTACACAACTAGCCTACAACATGCTACTCTGCTAATAGCCATTTTTTACCAACAAGCTAAAACGAAAGCTGTCGGTTTGTAGTCTGTTTATTAGTTTGCTTCTAATCTTTGAAAACTTAGCTGCTGCCGGAGACAAACCGGCTCCTCCCCCCAGCATGGCTACTTAATATGCACGTAAATTACGTCATCATGCATTCTTTATTCTTTCTCCTCACCATAGATATATCTATGCTGCTCACTGTGTATTAGGCTTCTGAAAATGTGTCCCCGAATAGCCCTGCTGTAACCGGGGATTTCCACTGGATGCGTAACAGCTGCGGACCGGCTCCGCTGCGTGTCTGCTGCGTGCTCCGCCGTCCGTCAATACCCACTGGGTCCGGATTTGTTGCGGAACGGCTGCGGCCGTAACTGACAGCTGTAGTCACGAGGACCCAACGAGATCTCGCGAATTCAGGTAGAATAGAACCACAAAACCAACACCAGTTAGTTTCCATCCAGAGGAGTAGAGGGGAAACGACTCTGAGCTGTGTTTTCAAAAGGTGTAGTTCAGGGAAATATGATCCGCCGTGAGCACGGTGTATTTTATTTTGAAAATTAACCGGATATTTATTTTGTTTCTGTGCTCGACTTCCTGTCCCGCACTATCTGCCGTGTGCTGAATTGCTGCGGAGCTCTCCGTCGTCCGTCAAAAATAGAAGCTCTGCGTATCTGCTGCGGACTGACAGAACTGGGACGGAGTCGGGACGCAGACGTTCCGCAGTCTGTGGAAATACACACACTGACTTTAATGGAAACCTAATGACTCCGTCGACGTTCCGGAGACGTTCCGCAGACGTTCCGCAGACGTTCCGCATCCAGTGGAAATTGCCGGTAAGCTTGGTACAGTCACATTTACCCTCTGGTGAACAGCTCTTTTGCATATCCAGTGCAAAGAGCCAGAGGCAAGAAGGGGAAGGGGGTGAAAAATATTAACATTTGTTGCTTTTTCTAAAAAAGGAAACCTGTCTTTTGTGTGTGTGTGTGTGTGTGTATATATATATATATATATATATATATATATATATATATATATATATATATACAAGCGACAGGTTTCCTTTTTTTTAGTAAACAGCAATAATAAATATTTACTATTGCTGTTTACTAAGTATTTCTTACTAAGTATTTCTTATCCGATTAATCGATGGAATAATCGGTAGAATATTCGATTACTAAAATAATCGATAGCTGCAGCCCTAAGTGAGATGTCTCACTTTGTAGCTAAAACGGAGCGCTCAACACACAGGGTGAAAACAGGAGCTGCAGCAATGTGCAGTACAACAAAAATATGGTGTTTTCTGAAAATTAAACCATGTAAACCTATTCTGGTACAACCTCGAAATACAATTCTGAACCTGAAAATGAGCATAATATGAGCACTTTAAAACACTTGGGATGGATACAGCTCTGAAACCAACATGAAAAAATGTAGTAATGTTCACTAAGCATTTTGTGTTGTTGCTAAACTGTATGTAAAATGTGCGGTGACATTAAGTCACCTGTTTCAGGTAACTATGTGCTGGAGTTTTTCTGCTTGGCAACCAGGCATCAGCTTGTGTTTGCCGAAATTGACAATACGGTTGCCATGTTTTAAACTACCTATATTTGGAGCAATTTAACTATATTTGGAGCAATTTAATTTCTTATATAACTATACCGCACATTTTAAAAATGAAACGAGCTAAATGGGGGTGCAACGGATAACAGAACTCACTGATCGGATCACGGTTTTGAGTCACGGATCGGATACATTTTCAGATCAGCACAAAAAGGGGGGGGGGCATTTAAATGATTATTAACGCAGCGCAGACGCACCTTGTGGAAATTGCCTCTAACATCGGTTTCAGAGCATCAGAGAGCAGCGCTGACATTTAGGTGCTATTCCATCCGGTAGATACCGGGCACCGGTGCCAGAGTGATTTTTGCGAGGATCTGTACCAAACATATATTTTTTTCTTTAGTCTGTAGGATAGGATTTGTAAGGCAGGGTTGCACAGAAAGCGTGATGACACCTAATCTGTCTTTTTTATTCCTCCACTCTCTCTGTTCGCACGTATTGTACACACTTTTAGTAATGGGCTCTGGTTCACACCAGCAGAGATGAGAGGAGGAGGGAGAGGCCACCAAATAACAGGCGGAGTGGACCGCAAAGTGACTTCTCTTCAGCCTTTTCCACATGATATGGATATTCCTACCATAGAGTAGTTTGTTAGAACACACAGGATGTGTGCCATAAGAGTTTGATTCACCGCCCAAAAGAATTCCCTGAGTCACCCGAAAACCGTGTCTTTACCTCTCGTTCACCTCTCTCTGCATTGACGGCCACTGATTCCTATCTCGTCTGCCCTTCCTCTGACTCCTGCTCAGGTGACTGGAGCCTTTGAGCACATCTTTCTTTTATCCCCAGGAAAGTTGACCGAGCATGTGCTCTTTCTCAGCGCTGCCCGGCTTTACTCATTTTGCTCTCACGCTTGAGAGTTGCACCAGCCACAAACTTGTACTGTTGGCTGCTGACCAGCTCCGCTGGAACAAGACTGAAGTGCCTTGCTCGAGGGCACCTTGGCAGCAGTTGAGCAGTAGAAAGGTATTGGTCTGACTCTACCACACATATGTTCAAGGATAGGAGGAAAAAACACTCTAGGTTGTTTGCATTTCTTTAAACCAATCCCAATCGCCCTGGGCGGTGCTAAGCTACGGACGCAGCTGGCTCTGCAAAATAGTCTCAGGAAGGACATTACATACAATATTAAATGAATGTTAACCCAATACAGTAACTTGAGCTATTTAAATTAGCTGATACATTGTTCAACGTAATTTGCTCTCACCAGTGTATCTCCGTGTGTACTTGGTCCACAGCAATCCTCTCCAATCGGTCCCAAAAACGTCCCAGTTGGAGAGTAAACGCCCTAAACCTATTCTTTGTAAATCTTGACAATCATTCCCTGAAAGAACCGAGCAGACCTGTCTTGTTGCTGGAAATGTATTGTCGTTGATCCAGACGAGTCAGCTGGTGAATATTAAATTGAAGAAAGCAAAGTTCATACTTATGGCTGTCCTTGAATAAAAACCATTCTTCCCCTCAAACAACTGTAAAAACAACTTATGTTAGTATAAAGGATCATTCCCAGTTTATTACAACCTGGGTTATATTTCTGGTAATAATAACAATGGTAAGTTTCTGAGATCTTTGAATGTTGTGACATCACTAAAACGATGTCCAACAGGGAAAGAAGCGCAGTCCAACTATTCCGAGGTTTTAACCCCCAGATAGGCCTGTACGATTCGGGGGAAAAATGAATCAGGATTATTATTTTTTTGCCTAGAATTGATATCACGATACTCGGCCACAATTTTTTTCTCACGAAGTGTAATGCTTGTTGCACACATGAACCATGACAAAACCAAACAAATTGGCAGTATCAAACATAGATTTTGTTTTTTGGCACCTATGGCACATTGCGCATCACCTCAAGCCTGTCAACACAGAGGCTTCAATGAATACAGAAAATAAAGTACACACTGGCCATTTAAGTACAGCAGGCTACCAAAAATAGTGACATAACACATTGAACTAAATATGGCCCTGATACCGGCTCTATCTGAACTCCTTGAACATGTCTTTACATCATTAAAACATGTCAATCAACATGCTGCAGCTACAGCTTCAGTCTCTAGAGAAATGGAGTTTGTCAATTGCCAATTTAAGAACAGTATCAAAAACAGAAAGATTTCTTAGCACACTCTTTAACTGCTTGCCTTTCATGTCTTCAGCTGTCCTATCAAAATAAAGGCCGAAAATGCCCCCCCAAAAACAATTAATCGTGCAGGCCTATCCCTAGATCAGCCAAACTTATTTGAAAGAGAAAGAGATATTTTTCAAACTGTTTTTGTCAGGAGTACTTTCACACAGAATATTGCTCAGCAATAAAGCGACGTAAATTATTATTTGTCTCTTATTCAGAACGAAATAGACATCAACCAGTCACGTTAAGTTGCTTATTTATGAGGATCATAATACAACAACAGGAGGCTGTATAGACGGCAAACTTTATTAATACTTTCAACCTTGACAAAGGCAGCACTTGCCAACATTTTTTGACTAAAAAAAACTCCATAAAATAGCTCAAAGTAGTTTAGTGTTGCCTGCTTTTTTTGTGTTGTTCTATTGTTCATCCCTCACCCAGTCCAGATCTGTCTGAGTCTGCTACCTTCATCTGCCCTCCATTCTCACCAGGAACGACAGACAGAGCGACCTGCACAATCACAGCGTTGGCTGGCCAACGTCACACTGCAGCCAACCTCGATTTCGGTGTTCACATTTATGAAGATTGATGTATTCTTACTTTGTCTGCTTAACGGAGGTCTGGCATAAAGAACCTTCCATCTGGTCCGCCTCATCCTGTCTGCTCAGATGACTGGCTCGATGGCCAGGATGACGTTGGGGGATCGCTGGCATCGAGGCTGCCAGCCATGCCTGTGCTCCAGCAGGCTCAGCTTGAGCGACGGGGACATGCTGGCTACAAAGTGGTCATTAAGGCAAAACGGGGAGCTGATTCTGTTTCCTGTCATGAAACTGGGGAATGGGGACAATGGATTAGGCACCATTCACCTGCTCATTGCCATCACAGGCATTATGTTAGACACAGGTGACTGAATTTAGGTAAAACTGTGGGAAATGATGCACTTCACCACTTGATTCTTGCATTGTGGTTACACTGCAGATCAAACCAAAGTGATTTATATGTCATGGATTGGGCCAGATGTGGCCCGGATCTCTACTGGTGTGCAGAATGTGCACTGGTGCCTTGTTGAAGTCCAGACTGGGGACAAAAGTATGTGAGAATGCATCATTACCTTGCCTCAAATGTTCACCTTAGTAAGCAGGCCATAAGCACTGTGCACAGGAGCAAAGTAGGAAGTCCTCCAGCTAGTTTAGGGATAACCAAGCTAGGACTCCTCTCTCCCCAGCCCCTGGCTGGCTGCTCAGGCTCAAGCTCCCTGCTACTGCATGAATTTGGCTTTTTGAGAAAGGCTTTGTTAGTATTGTTGTATTGTGAGGAAATGGCTCTTTATCTATGCTGACTCTGAAATATGTTGCATGTCATGTTTGTTTCATTTCACATTTTACTTTCCAGGCACAAGAAGTAATCGGCGTCAGTAGTGGTTGGGTGTACGCAAGTTTTATTACAATAAGTAGGATTCAGAACACTGCTTGCTTTGCTTTTATAAGAATAAACAAATTAATTAAATAATTTAATCTATTAAACCACTACAAAATAATCCCTCTTTTATAATTAACAAAAAAAAACACTTTTTTTTTTTTTTTTTTTTTTTTTTCTTTTTTTTTTTTTTTTTTTTTTTTTTTTTTATTTTTTTTTTTTTTTTTTTTTTTTTTAATCTTTCTTTTTTTTTTTTTTTTTTTTTTTTTCTTTTTTTTTTTTTTTTTTTTTCTCGACCCTCGGATTTGTCTCAGTCTCTATTTTTGACAAAAAAAAAAAGATTAAATACTGTCCCTTCCCTCTACCTTCCAACAATTTATATTCTCTGTTTAGAGTCAAATAACAATTTGGTCTACTTTGTTTTTTTTTGTTATTATAATATAATATATTATAATATAATTAATGAGTTTTATTCGGTTGTGTTGTTGTGAGTCGGTGCTGATGGGAGCCTGCTTGGTTCAGCTGACTGAGGGGACAGCTCTTGGCTTTTTAGTTCTTTGAAATGAAGTGTCTTTTGGACTTGGATTGATAGATGTGTCCAAAATATTATAATATATCACCCAGTAAGAGCGTTTGCCCAATGTTGGCTGAGTCCTCCAGTGGCGCAGGGTTTGAATCCGACCTGCTAGCCTTGACTGCGTGTCATCCCCCATCTCTCGCCCCCTTTCATGTCTATCCACTTTCAAATATAAAGGGGAAAGCCCCAAAAAATTATCTTTAAAAAAATTAATAATAATAAGGTAGTGTCTCCAAACTTACCTCAATTATAACTTGTCTCCTGCTAGTTTTACTACAGCACTTACTTTAAAAAAAGAAACATATGCCTATTTTTTAAAATATTTTGGTATCTCTTTTCGGTGTTGTAGTTTGTAGACGGTCCCTAAGCACTCATCTTGCCGTCTCAACACCGGAACTAAACAGAGCTAAATTAGCACAACTTTTATGCATTTCTTTCACATCGACTGCAGTCAGATTGACTGTGTTCACTCAGAAGGAATCACTTCACACGGGTAGGCACTTGTAATGACATGTCGAACACGTTAAAGTGATGGTTCGGAGTAATTTACCCTAGGGTCCTTTGCACCATGACCTCGAGCCAAACACCCCCCCCAGAAGCTTTTTTCACCTGGGTCTAACATTGGGCGAGTTAGCGTAGAGTAGCGTTAGCCGCTGGATAGCTTAGCGCGGGGCTAATGGACCCACGTTTGTATCTCTTAAATGACCCCACTAATAATGCCCGAAATGATACCAAAGGTCTACACTAGTACATACAGGTTATGCACTCATAAAACGATGGATTGGAAAGTTTGTAAGTACACCAGAAGGTTATGTAAATAACACTTGCCTGCTGGCTTCTGCTCTCTGCTGTTGTTGTTGCTGCTGTGAGACGAGTGCTTAGGGACGTCTACAAATTACAACACCGAAAAGAGATGCAACAAAAATATTTTTTAATTTAACTTATTTTTTAAAGTAAGTGCTGTAATATAACTAGCAGGAGACAAGTAATAATTGAGGTAAGTTTGGAGACATTACCTTATTTAATCATTAAATTAATACATATTTTAGTTTTATCTCTTTTCGGTGTAGTAATTTGTAGATGGCCCTAAGCAATCGTCTAACTGCAGGTAGCAGCAGCAGCAGCAGCAACAGAGAGCAGAAGAGAGCAGGCAAGTGTTCATAAACTTCTGGTGTACTTACAAACTTTCCAATCCATCGTTTTATGAGTGCATAACCTATATATACTAGTGTAGAGCTTTGGTATCATTTCGGGCATTATTAGTGGGGTCATTTACGAGATA
>NC_053129.1:0-77500 GCF_010015445.1 Perca fluviatilis | reverse complement strand
GTTATGACAATAATACTTTTACATGCTGTTACTGGTAAAAGTTTAATTGAACTTAATAGTATATTATTATTATTATTATATAATGATAAAAAATTCCAAAGCACTATATATATTTGTTTAATTGTATTTCATTTAACAATTTTACTTCCTCAATCAAATAAAGACAGTCACAGTGATGCTTTCAATATATTTTATTAAACAACCTAATTTTAAAACACACAAAATGATCTAAAACACACAAAAATCTAAAACACCATATAAAAATTAACACACTTTGTAATACAAAATGTAACAAATATAGAAAAATCTAAAAATACATAAAGAAAATATGATATAAACATTCTGAATTATTTATTATTAAAATATTACATATTAGTTTTTCTCAATTGCTAAAACAATTTCTGAAACCTTGCTCCATTTTCTGAAAACATTAAACACAAAACCTCATCTTCAAGCACTGTTTACAAAACCTCGGACTCCTCTCACAAAATGAAACTTTCACCTCAAATCAAACAACATGATCAAAATGATATACACTATCAAGCAGTCAGTAAGCAATACACCAAAAAATAGAAAACACATTGTTCAAAACATATAGTTCTCAGGGAGAAGTACATTTTTTATCTCAAAACAAATTTCATATTCTCTCAAAATTGATCAGGAATTACTACTCTGCTTTGCTCTTTGCAATTATTTTTGTTGTTCCTCCTCCTTGTACCCCTATTTTTACAGTACTGTACCCTGCATCTCACAAACTTGTCCTTTGTCTCTGTAATACTGTAATTATTGTTCTTTGTTGATATGAACCTGCAACCATTCAAAATCTATTGAGCAGTCAGTACTGTTAACAAATGGAAAGCACAATGTTCAGGGCCATACAATTTGTTCATTGTACAGTATACAGCCTACAATGCACTGTACTACTGTATACAATACTGAAAGGGACAAAAATCAAAGGAGTAAACGTGATCATTGTGCTTCTTCTTGTCTTTGGGCTGGGTCAGGCCAGAGCACTTCATCGACATCACAAGCAATACTGTCCCTCCTGAGGTAATGGGGGAAGACGTCTCTTGTGTGCCGTATCCAGCCCTGACATGATTCCTCACCTATATCACCACAGGCTAAATCCATGGCTTGCAGCAGATTTATTCTGGTGTAGGGTTGTCTATCATATACTTTCCATCTCCAAGAGGAGAAAAACTCCTCAATCGGTTTCAGGAAAGGCGAGTATGGAGGGAGGTACAAGTTCATAAACTGTCCATTGATGTTAAACCATTCCCTTACCTGAGCAGCTTGGTGGAAACTGACATTGTCCCACACTATCACATAGGTGGGAATGGGATTCTCATTTAGCTCTTGAATTAATACATTTAATATAGGGGTAGGGACCCAAGACACCGGTGGTGGCGGGGAAGGCCAGAAAACCAGACCGAGGAGGCACTGGAGCGACAGCCAGAGAATCACAATGACGGGAAGGTGTCCTGAAATGACAGCTGATAGCACAGGGAAAGAAGAATCTTTTTAAAACAGTATTGTGACGCTGTGATTGGCCTATGGGATCCTTGGCCGTTCCTTCGCTTTAGGAGGGACTGATTACTTGTCAGGTCTTCCTGAAAGAATTTACGCTGAGCTACATATGTTTCTGAATGTACACTTACTTGCACATACTGAGCTCGCAGTTCTTTCACCCTTGGGAACCTATGGTCCACTGCACGGCAACGAGGGCTAAAGTCCGCTGCACATCAGCTGGGGTTCTGGAAGGCTGGTCCGCTGAGGCTCGGGGCCTCTGCACACCACGGGATCTGGTTTTATTTGGAGCACAAACAAAACTCACGGGCAACAGTTTACAAATCAACAGGCATGGGAAGTCCAAAAACAGGCAATGGTCAAAAAACAAACTCACGGGTAACAGTATCCAAATCGACAAGCAAGGGGAAGTCCAAAAACAGGCAATGGTCAAAAAACAAACTCACGGGTAACAGTTTCCAAATAAACAGGCATGGGGAAGTCCAAAAACAGGCAATGGTAAACAATCCAAAGGAACCAGAAACCAGGAACACAAGAACATAGAAATATAGGAACACAGGGAAAAAACGCTTGAAGGCTGCACACTAGAGAAACAGACAATCTAGCACTGGGGCAAGGGGAAGACAGAACTTAAATACACAAGACAGTATATACATTTAATTTAAACTTATCTTTATACCTGTCAACCCACTGGTAGCTTGCCTTCCTCACTCCAGCTGCAGTGTAGCACAGAGACAGCCCCTCGTACAGAGGATAGAGGGACCGATCACACTCTGACTAGAGCATCACCCAGCTCAAGATCATCCAGTTCTCATTCATTATGGCATAGGAAGACATTGTGCCGGACGACAGCACCACCTTCCTAACCACTTTCCAAGTATGATCTGACCTGATTACTTGTCCAAAGGTCCCCTGTAGCAACAGAGTGAGGAGCTGCTCCTACCTTTGAAACTCACGGACCATGCATTTGTTACGTCCCGTAGTGTCTAGGGGTGTCAGGACGCAAACATAAACCAGATGTATTTGGTATTTGAAAGGATATTTATTTTGAATAAGGCAAATAAGAACTTACAACGAAAAGGTGGGCCGATGGGTGCTGTGGAACTAAAAAAAAGAATATAACAAAAGGAGATCCTCAAAAGGAAGACTATTAATACAACTATATTAAACAAAAGGATAAACAAAAATCCTCTCTAAGGTACTTGGTAAAACAAAACCACAATGCACACAGCACCCCTGAACCTAATGTCACTATACAAAGTCAAACCTGTTAGATGCAAGAAGAATATCAGTTTTTAAATCTCAACCCTGGCCCACTTCCTCACACTCTCATACATCTCAACAAACAAAGCTGGTCTGGCAGCTGCCCTGGGCTGCAATCAATCAGGCTATTTAAGCAGGAAGCAGACTTCATTCAGCAGAGGCAGAGGTGGCATGCCACACCAATAGGCACAGCCTGCTTTGCATCTCAGATCAAGCACAATCAATTCCATACACACACACACGAGGGGGCCGGCGGCAGCCGTAGCACAGTCAACCAGGTAGTGTGAAGAAATAGACACTCCACACCAGCCGTCAGCATCGGAGTATCCACCGAATGGAGCCGGAGTGTCTGCCTGTCTGAGAAGCCCAGTGATGGTTCTCTGGCCGTAAACTCCTGCCTCAGCATCCCTGACGTTATGCACACTGAGCAGGTAGGCCAGATGAGCTCTCTCATATTTAAGGTGGAGCGCCTCCGTCAGCTGCTTATGTCCTCCGGTGATCTGCCGCTGCGCCTCATCTCATCCATTACAGATTTGCAGATGGCCTTTTTGTGGGTAAGGAAAGCCGGAACAATGTTGCTGAAGCGCTCCAGTAGCTTCTTTAGCCACTGGGGCTTGTCAGCATGCCAGTACAAGCCTTGCTACAAGCCTTGCAGGAGAGCCGTGAAGCTAAAATATAGTGGCCGCTGTACTGGCCGCTGGTGCCAATAATAACCCTTGGCCTTGGCTGGTGCCAATAATAACCCTTGGCCTTCCAACGCCGGAAGAAGCTACCTGAGGGTTGGGACAATCATGAAGAGAGGGCAAGATGTAATTGTTCCTTACCCTCTCCATGATTGTGTGCTCCGGCTTCCAAATGAAAAAAGGATGAAGCTGACAGTATTTAGGTGATGGCAGCTCAGACATTGAGTCTATGAGTTTAGGCTGAGGTGGATTACGCCATGAGGACAGTATGTTCATAGGGTGACGTACAGGATGTGACCCTGTCAACAGCCCCAACGCCTCAGTCTTCATCCAAATTTTCTGCTGGTGGGAGCAGTTCTACTGTGCTACATCCTGATCATAGTCAGGGACAGAGGCTGCAGGCTGGTGTGGGACATTTAAAGGGACAGAAGGTGCTGACATAACAGTGTTACTGAAATGTATACCTTCATCAGGGACAGTGTCTCCCTGTGCTTACGCTGATGATAACTCTAGGATAGTGAGATACAAACAGGAAAGTCAAGTGAGACATACGCATTTAAATTAACGTTAAAGGAGAACTCCGGGCAATTTTTAGGTTAATCTTGATCGCTATATGTATATGAGTACTGTCGATAGCAAAAAAAACGAGCCGAATCGGTGCTAGCAACACGGAGTTGCTGCAGCTAATGCCGAGAGCTCCCACTCAGCTAAAACGGCAGTTATGGGGGCATAAGATAAAGAGTGTCTTTGTGCCTCTTAACAGACACAAAATGCAATTAAAATGTCTGTGCAACATGAACAGGGCCCTTACATGACAACAAGATGCATTTAGCAACTTAGCCATTGTTTAAATTCACCTACCCTCTTAGCTGCTAGCTGCCGTCTGGGATGAGTGAGTGTGTTCAGCCAGGCTCCGGTAATAATCATCACGCAGCAGTTCCATGTGTATTTGTCGCATATATATCCATTTTGTGTGCTGTCGTTGGTGAATATGAGTCTCTGCAGTGGCGAATTGTGTGGTAGTTTCCTTAGCCAGGCTAGCAGCCCCGACCGGGCATCCTTCTACTTCCTCCCCGCCTCCCTTTCCTGCCGCTGCCGACAACAATCTACAGGCGCCCGCTGGTCTGGTGGATGTCCTCCAGAGGACAGTTCATGCTTTCACGGTGAAATTTTGAAGTTTATTCCCCCCTCATAAATAGGTAAATTTGGTAAGACTGTGTGTCAGAGTTCAGCGGCCGGTGCTGCCTGTGTTGCTGCCTCGCTGCCCGGCCTGCCTTCCTTCACAGACCCCGGCCTGCTGTGAGGTAGATGGAGTTCTGTCACAGCTGGCAGCCCACAGCACTCCATACCCGGGCAAAGTCACCGTTTTTTGGGCTAATGTAGGGTGACCAGACGTCCCGGTTTGACCGGGACAGTCCCGATTTGACCGGGACAGTCCCGATTTTCAATTGTTTGTCCCGAGTCCTGACAAAAGCCTGTCGGGACGCTAAAATGTCCCGGTTTACACCAGGAGCGGCATCAGCCTAGCCTGGATGCCAGCCGAACTTAGCCCCGCCCACAAAATTCGAGGTCGGGAAGTTCGTATTCATATTCTGACTAGAATCTGAGTATGACCACGTCAGGCTAGCATCAGCCCCTTTGTCCAGTTTATTTTTCCAAGGCGAATAGAACGGGCAGCTACATGCAGGGTCCGACCATGCCGTATTTGTTGCTATCACCTTGCAACCGTCTCTCCGTGAGGAAAGGGGAGGAATCCTAGCCAAATCAGTGTAATACATTGATGCCATAAACACAAAGTTTAGGAGCGTAATGCTAATGATTTAGTTTGAAGTTCCTGTGACGTGACATTTCCAGTCTACGGTTAAGACTCAACCACACGGAGCTCTGAAGCAGACCTGCTTGTGTCCACTCTCTGTATAATGCAGCGCAGCTTCAGGTTTATGGACGCGCTCAGCTGTGGGCATGCTGCGGTAGATGTGTTGCGTTTGTGCTCCGTGTATTTCTGTAGTTTCCGTTTTCCACCTCCGATATAGAGCAGCATTCAGTTACTTCTTTAGCTAAACTATTTGTCTCATTCAGAGACCAGAGACCCAAACGGGGCTCTGTGTCTGTCAGGAGGTCTGAGATCTACCGTATCAGCAGAGCAATCACGTAATGCACAGCAGATAGATTAGTTTCTGAAATATAGTGACTTATTCTTGTAATAGCCTACTAACCTAACTTTATTTTTCTCAAAATGTCACAACTCATCTCCTCCAAATCACAGAGAACACAGATATACTGTATTTTGAAGGTGCACAAAGTTTTGGACATGAGCAGAAATCTTGCTCAAACACATCTGAAATATTACAGTCCAGGGGTCTATTATAAATTAAAATGAATTAATGTATCATTGAGGTGAATAATTGTCATATGCACATTTAAGGAGGTTACTTCCTCACCAAAAGAGGCCAAAAAGGAGGGAGGAGTAAATGATGCCTAGGTTACAGATATTTGCAGGTTGCAGTATACATTGAAATATGTGCATACAAATTCACCAGAATAAAGGAAATGAAGTGGTTATGCTCAAAAATTCCAATAAATAATTTAAATTCTTTTGGTGTTAAAAATAACACTTCAAAGAATCTTTTTTAGAAAAAGTCTCACACTAAACTGAAAAAGGCTGTTGCTGCAATTTTGTTAATTTTACAGGAAAAAACACTGTTATTAGATGAGGAGCCTACGATCAAAATAATGAAGTTTCTGTCCGTGTATACAGTACAGGCCAAAAGTTTGGACACACCTTCTCATTCAATGCGTTTCCTTTTTATTTTCATGATTATTTACAGTGTAGATTCTCACTGAAGGCATCTAAACTATGGATGAACACATATGGAATTATGTACTTAACAAAAAAGTGTGAAATAACTGAAAACATGTCTTATATTTTAGATTCTTCAAAGTAGCCAGCCTTTGATTTTTTTATTAATAAGGGAAAAAAATTCTACTAATTAACCCTGACAAAGCACACCTGTGAAGTGAAAACCATTTCAGGTGACTACCTCATGAAGCTCATTGAGAGAACACCAAGGGTTTGCAGCGCTATCAAAAAAAGCAAAGGGTGGCTACTTTGAGGAATCTAAAATATAAGACGTTTTCAGTTATTTCACACTTTTTTTATCACTTACATAATACATATGTGTTCATTCATAGTTTTGATGACTTCTGTGAGAATCTACAATGTAAATAGTCATGAAAATAAAGAAACACATTGAATGAGAAGGTGTGTCCAAACTTTTGGCCTGTACTGTATGTCTGACCTGGGCTGGCACATGTTCACGTTGTTCCGTTTGCGCAGTGGATATGACACGTGCCTTTGGCGTGGGAGACCGGGGTTCGATTCCCACTGCGATACATCAACCAATGTGTCCCTGAGCAAGACACTTAACCCCTAGTTGCTCCAGAGGCGTGTGACCTCTGACATAAATAGCAAAAAAATGTAAGTCGCTTTGGATAAAAGCGTCAGCTAAATGACATGTAATGTAATGTAAAAAAAGCGTGTGCGTGCACGAGCACTACGGTCACGTGCAAAGTGTCCCGGTTTTAGCTCCGGGAAATCTGGTCACCCTAGGCTAATGGACTACCAAACACCGCTGCCCTGACAGAGCTCCAGGGCCTGCAACTACCCTCTTACTGCTAGCTAAATGGCCCGTGTGTGAGAGTGAGAGCGCGGTCAGCGAGCTTGTTACACCAGCAATCTCTTACCACAGTTCCAGTTAATCTTGGCTGGCTTCCAGCTGCCGGCATAACTAGAGTAGCTATATTTACAGTTAGAATTTCGTCACGCCACTTATACAACATCTACCTAAATGTCTTATAAAGCTAACAACGGTGTCGGATTTCAAGTTAATGAATATTTGTGAAGATTAGGGGTTTTGTTAGCTGGGACTGTCCCTTCAATCCTAGCTATGTGTAGCTACAAATCAGCTTAATTTTCGGCATAATTCGAGTATATTTACAGTTTGAATTTCGTCACGCCACCTATACATCCACCTAAAGGTCTTATAAAGCTAACAACGGTGTCCAATTTCAAGTTAATGAATTTTTGTGACTTTCAGAGGAATTCTAAGAGGAGGCTAGCTAGCTCTCATTGATAGAGCTCCATCCAGCCACAGGCTCTATCAATGAGACTCGCGGACAAGAGGCGTTTATTTCCCCAATCGTTTGTTTAAAAGGAACACGCTGACTTATTGGGAATTTAGCTTATTCACCGTAACCCCCAGAGTAAGACAAGTCGATACATACCCTTCTCATCTCCGTGCATGCTGTAACGCTGTCTGACGGCTCCAGTGGCATCAGCCCATCACAGAACAGGCAGGTGACTGGTTCCAGTAATCCTACTGCTCCAAATAAGTGACAAAATAACACCAACATGTTCCTATTTACATGTTGTGATTTGTAGAGTCACAGCGTGTACAAAAAACAACGTAACATGAGACACAGCCATCTTCTAACCGTAAACAAACCGGGACTATATTCTCGGCGGAAGAATATAGTAGCGGTCGGGTTGATATGCTCGCAGCAAGCCTGTCTGAGAATATAGTTCCCGGTTTGTTTTACGGTTCGAGAGGCTGTGTCTCATACGTTGTTTTTAGCTTTATATAAATCACAATAAGTAACAAGAAACTATGTTGGCGTTATTTCCTGTCACTCTTCACAATTGGGACAGTAGGATTACTGGAACCATTCACCTACAGGATCTGTGCTAGGCTAAGCTAATGCTGGAGCCGTCGACACCGCGTCTACGCAGCGCCGACATGAGAAATGTATGTATCGCAGTTATCTCTGGGGGTTACGGTGAATACGCTAAATTCCCAATAAGTCGGCATGTTCCTTTTAAATAACTCAACACATTATAATTACACACATTATAAGATTAACTGGAACCTGTGGTAAGAGATTGCTGGCGTAAGAAGCTCGCTGACCGCGCTCTCACTCACACACACGGGCCATTTAGCTAGAAGGAAAAGGGGAGTTGCAGGCCGTGGAGCTCTATCAGGGCAGCGGCATTTGGTAGTCCATTCACCCATAAAACGGTGACTTTGCGCGGGTATGGAGTGCTGTGGGCTGCCAGCCGTGACGGAGCTCCATTTACCTTTTTTTGTCATTGGGATTTTGAGGTTCTATGTATGTCCTAGTTACCCACTAAACTGTCATTATTCAGCTATGACAAGGTAAAATCGGTTTTGCATTCTATCACCCCTTTAACGGCGTAAACGCGAATCCATTGTAACGGCGTTAAGTTTTTTTATCGCGAGATTAACGTTCTTTTTGGCCCAGCAAACTTTGTAGTTTTTTTCACATGATGTTGCAACAACTAGTAACGTTAGAAAAACTATAACACCACACCGGATCTAACTAGACTGGAAACAAAACAACAGGCACGCCGCACCCACTTGTTTGGGCTTGCGAGCCAGCCAAAGAGTAGTAAGCTAACATTACCTTTTGAGTGCATGGCGAGCGCGAGATGCCGAAATGTATGCCAATAAGATTCTGAATGGAAAGTTTACTTTTTAAAAAGTTGTTGAGGGGGACACGCATACACAGCATGTACTCCATGGAGAAAGCAGCCCAACTGGAACTGCTGCAAAGTTCAAACGCTGTCTCATTAACTGGTGATCCCTGGACGTCAGTGAGTAATCAAAATTATTTAGGAGTTACTGCACACTATATTGACTATGTATATCAGCATACGGTTTTAGGACTGTGTTGTTTGTATCGTTTTTTTTTTTTTACTGTTTTTGTCATTTGGGACATTGTCCAACCTCCTTTTCTGTCCAAGAGAATTGTTACATTCTTTATTAGAAAAAAGTAAAGGATACAAATGTCCTGCTGTGGCATCTGGTTTTGGACCATTTTGTTTGTACTGTGTAAGCAAAGTGTTAGTGTTACATCTCACTTAGGTTAGGTAGGCCTAATTGGAGGAATTGTGCAATGACAGATTCACACAGTTTTCTTTTGTTTACAGTAAATAAACAATTACCAATCTTAAAGTCAAGTTCATAAAGTAACTTTCCTTGCATTCATTTGATTCCCAATCAAGATACACTGGTAAGAATTGCTTTCCATTGTTAATATGTACTTAAAAACAGTTCTGAAATGCAAAATAATACAATTTTATTCATGTGATAAAACACGCGATTAATAGCGATTAACTATAGAAATTTGGCGATTAATCGCGATTAAAAAAATTAATCGTTTGACAGCCCCAGTAATATATACAGTACAGGCCAAATGTTTGGACACACTTTCTCATTCAATGAGTTTCCTTTTTATTTTCATGACTATGAACATTGTAGATTCTCACTGAAGGAATCAAAACTATGAATGAACACATGGAATTATGTACTTAACAAAAAAGTGTGAAATAACTGAAAACATGTCTTATATTTTAGATTATTCAAAGTAGCCACTCTTTGCTTTTTTTATTAATAAGGGAAAAACTTCCACTAATTAACCCTGACAAAACACACCTGTGAAAGTAAAACCATTTCAGGTGACTACCTCATGAAGCTCATTGAGAGAACACCAAGGGTTTGCAGAGTTATCAAAAAAAGCAAAGGGTGGCTACTTTGAAGAATCTAAAATATAAGACATGTTTTCAGTTATTTCACACTTTTTGGTTAAGTACATAATTCCATATGTGTTCATTCATAGTTTTGATGCCTGGAGTGAGAATCTACAATGTAAATAGTCATGAAAATAAAGAAACACATTGAATGAGAAGGTGTGTCCAAATTTTTGGCCTGTACTGTATAACAGTGAAATATTAATTTGATTTTCAGAATGAAACTGATGTGACGTACACTGGTAGTATAAGAGGACAACATACTTTGTCTCAACACATTAGGCGCCTGTTCTTCTACCCCAAGCTGTGGGGGGAAGGCGAGCAGCTGAGGAGGGAACGGCAGCAGGGCCTTCGTCGTGGCTGTGGGAACACTGGTCACATAACATGATACCATCACACAACATTCAGTACAGTTTGAAGTGAGAAGTAAACAACAATCACAGTTAGAGGCCGCCCCCTATCTATCTATCTATCCATCTATCAATAATTGGCATTGGTTTTGTCTAAAGTTATTTATAGACTGGTCAACATGAAACTTGGGCTTACCTTGTATTGCTCTATAAACCTTTGTTCCCTCTAAAGGGCCTTTCCCCCTTTTCCCCTTGCCCTTCAAATTAAATTTGGCCATTTAGGCTGAGCCTAAAGAAAAATAAATTTCAATAAATTAATGTGAAGGATATATGTAGGAACAACATTACACATGCAATAAACCCTTTACACTAGTTGATCAGTGTCCCCTAGGGTGGTTCTCCTTTTATCCCTCTACTTATCTCATTATCAAGCACAGCTGGTCTATAATCTCACAATGCATTTGGTTGTGAACTTGTATTTTAATTAAATTTTCACCTATTCTGACATGCTCAAAAAGAAGGCAAATATGCAGAAAATGTTGTAGATACCTGTCCAACACTTTGTGGACACAGTCCTAGGTGTTCCTCCCACCAATTCTTGAAATTTGAAGCACCTGTTGGAATAAGTCCATAATAAAGTTGACTGACACTCCTTAGAGGAATCTAACAGTGTGCGAGTGCACTGTATTATTTTATTCTAGGCTATCCATTACTTCCAGACTTGTAAAACCTACCAGGGTATCAAAGGCCTGTGCATCAGAAGTCAAAGTCCTCCATAGTGTCAATCCTCTCTACATGGACAGCTGAAGAGGCAGGCTGCGTTTCCTTCAGGCGATGGCGGATGTCGACCAGTAGGCTCAGGACCTTTTTCTGGAACACTGAAATAAATAAACACATTTGTTGATGATTACAATGCTCCAATTAGAATAGCAAGGTAAGCTAGCTCACACATGTTTTTGTAATCAGCTCCAGTGTTTGTTATTAGTACAGCAGTGTTGGAGAAAGAAACAAAAGTCCAAAGAAATGTCATCATCTGACATGATGGAAACCAAGCCACTGCTATAATTGAAAAAATGTGGACAAAGAACAGTGCAGAAAGAGAGAAGGTGGTACTATTAAAAGTGTCTTCTCCACTGCCAATAGATCAATACTGAAAAATCTGTTTTAGAAGTTATTATCAAATGACGAAACTTTATTAGAAGAGAAAGAGAAATAATAAATCTGCAATATTATAACGATTAGAGGTATAACGATCTATAAAACTTGCTGAACTGCAAAGTACTTTGATGAAAATTGCTGTCTTTAGGCTGCACTCACACTGTCACTGCAATTAGTAATTGCATCCTATCATGATGGAATGTACTGGCAGTGTGAACGCAAAGTAATCCTATTTCCCCGTGATAGGAATCAGGTTTTTAGTGGATGGATTCCAATGCCCCCTACCCACCCTCAGATAATTAACTGGCATAAATTCAATCAGAAATGTATTCACACTAGTTCAACCAAAGAAATCAGGTCCAGTGCATGGGGCCTGATGAGGATATTGGGATTCACCCAATGTGTGAACCACCTGCTGCAATAAGGTATTCTAAATTAGTTGATTTCTTTTTCAAAGCAATGTGTGCACTGTGTGATGTGAACAGGCTGCCAGGGTGATAGGATCACCACCTGAATAGCAAAATAATCCTAATTGAGCGTAGTGTGAATGCAGCCGACAACTCACCATGCCTGTTGGGGGCTGCTGAGATCACTGTGCCGTGATCTGTCATCATGTGTGGACCTGGCCGGGGAACTGGGAGCATCACTACGGGATCGGTCATCACATCGCTACAATCTTTCATCATGTGTGGACCTGGCCGGGGGACTGGGGGCATCACTACAGGATCGGGCATCACATCGTTGTGCTCTTTCATCATGTCTGGACCTCGCTGGGGGACGGGGGGCATCACTACAGGATCGGACATCACTACGGGATCGATCATCACATCACCGCGATATTACATCATGTCTGGACCTGGCCGGGGGACTGGGGGCATCACTACGGGATCGGTCACCACAACGCTGTGCTCTTTCCTCATGTCTGGACCTGGCCGGGGGACTGGGAAGAAACGAATAGGAAAATAGCCTTTGTTTCAGTATATGCACCGTCTACATATGATGAAAAAGTTTTTCCCCGCGCCTAACCAATGAGTTGCTTTCTCTCGATGAATATTCACTAATTATAGGGGGAGACATGAATGCAGTACTAGATCAATCACACAAAAGCCCAAAAACATGTATCAGACATGTTTAAAGCAGTTGTGGAATCCCACCATCTTACAGATATATGGAGGATGCACAACCCTACTAGCAAGGATTATACCTTTTTTTTTTTCCATACGTCACCTCACCAACTCCTGCATTGATTATATTTTGTGCTACAGTGAGCTTAAGGCAATGTTCCACACGATAGCAATAGAACCAGCAATTCTGTCTGATCACAATGCGCTGATAACCACATTCCATTGTGATATGTTAGGAGAAAGATCTAGGAGATGGCAATTTAATAATTCCCTTCTCCAGAAAACAGCTTTTGATGCAGAATTTAGAGCCAAACTGGCTGAGTTTATATTAATTAATACCGACTCTGACCCTGCATTTACGTGCAGGCAACTAAAGGATTTATTAGAGATTTCACATCCTCCTTTGCGGTCAACTTGAAGAGGAAAAGAGAGGCAAGGATTGCAGAGTTGGAAGAACACTGTAAAATCTATAGAGCAGTCTCTTAAGACTTGTTTTTCTAAATCTACACATACTCTTCTAGCAGGGCTGGACTGGGACAAAAAATTGGCCCTGGCATTTTTGGCCCAGGCGGCCCACACCCACCGTGATTGGTCAGACACATTCCCTGCAGACAGTCCTCTTAAAATATGCGTGCATGCTATGATATGAGTTGCCTAGTGTTCAGCGTTCATGTGATCGTTTTGGATCCTTCAAGAGGGGTGTCAAGACTTATCTGTTGGTCTTACACTTAAATAATTAATTCATTCTTAGAGTTATGATTTGTATATTTATGGTATTTTTATTAGTTTTTATTATTGATATTGTATTGTCATTATTGATATTATTACTGTTTTGCTTAATATTGGCTTAGCAACTTTAAAAACTGTTTACTGTTAATTTTTAACTATTGTAAGATTCATATTTTGTCACTTTGGACATAAGTGTCTGCTAAATACTATAACCATAACTATAACCCTTCCCAAAAGCTACAATAAAGCTGAAAGTAGTATAGTATATGCCCTGGAAAAGAGCACCAATGCAAAAGAAGCTATTTAAGCTATTCAAGGAACACTGATGCTTGTATCAACACTGATTTTATAGATCCCACAGACTTGTCATCTAGCCAACAGGCTAACCGCTAGCATTTTCAATGTAAGCTTAAACAGTTAGGTTACCTGACAGCCACTAACTTTAATGTTACAGCCAAACTGCTTGTTATCGTTATGACGTGCGCACGTACGAACACACACACACACACACACACACACACACACACACACACACACACACACACACACACACACACACACACACACACACACACACACACACACACACACACACACACACACACACCCTCCCTCCCTTCATGAGAGTCCCTGTTGATTTGCCTACTCCTTACCACATCGTCATCTACTCTCTCTTCCATCTTTTCCTCACTCGCTCCCATGGCCCTGTCGTGGTCACTCGGCTTCTTCATGATCATGTTGTTTCTGCTTCTCTGTATAGCCAGCCACCTCTCCTCCTCCTCCTCCTCCTCCTCCTCCTTCCTCTACTTCAGGTAATGCTGATGTTGAAGAAGCTACTACAGCCCCAAACATGTCCGAAATCTTTGAGGAATCCGCCTGTAGATTCTTAATCTTTTTCTCCTGTAATTTCTCTGCACTTCCCTTGCACTTTGGTGGTCATTTGTCCATTTTAACGTGAATGCTAAACTTCCAGCATAATATTACAGCTTCGTGTCTCAGGGCCGGGAGGCGTGGCCATAGTGGGATTCGTAAATTTGCGGCCCGGAATGGGGAAGGGGGATCCTGGATTTGATTGGGTCAGGCCAGTGCCAATAAAGAAAATTAACCAATGGGCCGCATTGAGTTCTTTAAGGGCCGGCCCGGCCAAAAAATAAAAAAAGGCCTATTTATATCGGCGGTTCGGCCCAAAAGTCCGTCGGCCCACCGGGAAAATGCCCGGTATGCCAGATGGCCAGTCCAGCCCTGTCGAAGGGCATTAACCCGCTTATACCATGGTCACTTCCCAAATAACATATTTTTAAAACATTAGTTCATATTTTAATTAGTTTTACAATCGAAATCTAAAGTTTATCCAAACAATAACTCCGTTTCCCTGGTTACGCCTGACGGTTTGACTAATACCTGGAACAATCATTCCCATCCATCAGATTCTTATGCAATGCAAACATTGTTCTCTCCACCAGGAATTAGGAAGAACCTTAGATACGACTTGCCTCCCTTAGCAACCGGAGATATTTATATAGTCCGCTCAGCTGATAGAACCCTTCAGTTTAGCTACGAGCCAGAAAGCTAACGCTATGCTAGCAAGATCCAAAGTCAATAACATTGTGTACAGTTGGCAATCAGTAAAAATAATTTGACAGTATGTTGAACAACAAGACAAGCTAGCTATCAGCCATGTCATTGTCCCCAAAACAATATAACGACTTTTACGAAGAATTTGATCCGCGATGTGTAACGTTGCTGTAGGCTGCAGCGGCGCAGCCTGAAGCAGCGAGCTGAGATATGTGAGATAATGTTATTCTCTGTGAAACTGAGTCAGTCCAGAGGGCCAGTATAACTTACTTCTTGCAGCCTGTGTGTTTTAGCGCCATCCTGTGGTGTTCAGAGGACGATTTGGAAATAATAAATCCACATTTCCCTATTGATTTTAATGTAGCTAGCGCATTCATTTAGAACAGTAAACAGTCAGTTTCACCGAACTCCTTTAGTAGGTGTCCTACATCACTTTTTAATGGACACCCTGCAGCCAATCAGAATCGAGTATTCACCCAGACCATGGTATAAACATAAATAACTTTCTTTTTGCTCTCTCTTTTTTCTTCAGACAACATGGGTTCTAATCAAAAGAGATGTCCCCAAAAACTGCCCCCAGGTCATGCACTGTGCCACCAAGATTTGTAAAGCCTGTGGTGCAGAGCAGCCCAAGAAGGCTCGGTTGAAGAAAAGGCTGCAGGCCCTTGATATGAAGAAGGGGGAGTGGCTTGGAAATCTTAAAAGAAACCACAATGAGGCAGCCATGCGGGATGAAGCCATCATTTTTGGTGTGTAACAATTAACGCTACGCTACTTTTAATAAGGTAGCCACATTTACCAGTCTTGATTGAGTGACCATGTGATTGATTGGCCAGATTGGACCCTGTACATTTTTGACAGAAGATCATAATATATTTTTCAAATGCAACCTGGATGTTCACTTCTGTTTACCATTGTTATCAGCACAACACAGTTAAAGCCTAGTGCAAGCGTGTTAAACTCAAACACACGTTGTCCAAAAATAAAAACTGGGTCCAAGTTGAGGGCCAGGTCAATCCTTATTGAAAAACTGACTTAAATTGAGCATGTGTTTCCCCCTTTTAGTAGTATGTGATGCATTTAATGTAGTCATGGCATTCATGTAAAATTGATTAGGAATTTAGGTACTACTGTTAAAAGTGGAGTTTAACTTTAAACACAGATTCTTTACAGAACAGGCCAGCTGATTCAACCATTGAGGTCACTGACTGTTAACTTGAAGTAGGGCTGGGCGATATGGACCAAAAGTCATATCCCGATATATTTTGGCTGAATATCGATATACGATATATATCCCAATATTTTTTTCCGCAAAGTGAGAGCAGTTCAGTCAAAGTCAAAACCAAATATGACATGTCACAAGTAGTTTCATAGAAACCGTCTATTTCAGTGAACAGTTGCAAAATCAAATGAATAAATAATAAACAGGTTTCTTCACCTTGTTCATGATTAAATGCTCAGCTGTTCAAATAACAATATAATGTAAACATAAATACTGTATAACAACAGGAGTACCTTTTTTTTTTTTTTTAATCAAAGCTCCATAAGGTGCACATTTAATTAAAAAAAATATCTTAAATAAAAAGCCTATAAAATAAAAGAGGCCAATCCAAAAGGAGTCAGCAGCTTGCTTGGAGCAAGGATCAAATTTGAACTATAGAACAGTTACAACAGTCTGGTAAGTTCAGAAAATGACATCACTTTACTGTAATGCAGCCTTTAAAACCAGGAAAAGACAATTATGTCATATCACAATATTACGATATCCAAAATCTAAGACGATATCTAGTCTCACCTCTCACGATATCGATATAATATCGATATATCGCCCAGCCCTAACTTGAAGGCATATTCATATTAATGAACTAGGTAGCCTTGGCCTAATCCAGACCAGTAGGCCCATATAAAGTGCTAATTTCTACAAGATGCACAATATGTAAGTAGCCTAAGAAAAAGAAGACACAACGGTAGAGAGAGAGATGCAGCACTCACATTGAGAAAGAGACATAGCGGATGTGACAGAGAGGGAAAGCTTTATAAGCAATAAGTGTTCCTGCAAAAGAGAGGCTTCCTCTCAGTGAACCTTCCCTGTATAAATAAAGGTTAAAAAAAGGAGTTAGCAGATTTGTTCGACAACTCTCACTATTGCAATCTTATAAACACAGTACAGGCCTACAGTATGTATAGGTTGTGGTCCACCAAAGTAAATAACCCGCCTATATTGTGTACTTTACAAAATCTTGTATCCTCTAGATGTGATATAATATCACGAGACATGTCCCACCTTCCTCCTTGTAGGCCTAATCCTTTTATGTAATTGCAATGTATTGAAATGCATTGATTTTCAGTGTAAACCTATTCATTAGGATGGTAAATATGAAAGATGGAAGGAAAAAATCTATACATCTGCAGGGATCAACATTAATGGTTGCCCGGTTGCCCTTGGCTACCAAATTCGTACAAGTGGCAACCAGATTTGGTTGGCTTTGGCAACCAAAACCTCATGCCTGGTTGCCAAGCTGGCAACCACTTTTAACCACTTTTAAAAGTTAACGTTGAGCCCTGATCTGTTAATAATTTAACATCAAAATCAAGCCAGAGCTTATTTTTCATTCACAGTATATTTGACAAAATAGAAAATTCTCTTTTGAGGATGACTCAGTAATTATGCTTTTGCTGGTCATAAGTGCATTCAAATTCTGTCAATATGATCACAGGAACTTAAAATAATATGACATGTAATAATGTGCAATTTTTTTTTCATGCCTTATACTGAAATTACACTCAGCTTTTTTGATAACATACTATTTTTATTCTTTACAAATAAATGTCTTTGCAGCTTGAGAAACTACATGCCATGGGCTACAAGCCACTCCTCCTTCTTCAGAAGGATGGCAAGAAACCAGCCATAACTTCCCTCACCCCAAGATGCGAGCTGGACCCGCTGGCTACACAACACCTTAGCAAGATGACAGCATTTTATGAGTTGGTTTGTGCAGGTGAGATGTACAGTATAATTTATTTCAGTCGCCATACAGTGTACAGTTGATTGTCAATCCTTACCTATTTTTTCAGCACTTATCAAATATTTATTATAGTTTATACAACAAATGACAGCCCTGTTAAATTTCAACGTTGTTGTGGAATGTCCACTGAAGATTGAACTACTTTTTGTTGCGGAGAAACTAAGTTGAAATAAACAATACTTTGGGATTTTAAGGTTATAGGAGAATTCCAGCCATGTTCAACACATAGCCCTGTTGATATAGGTTCCCAATTGCAGTCTGAAAATTTGGTACAACATAGAGTTGGGTTTTCTTTTGATGCCAGTCCAATATTCGGTGTATGTTGTACCAAGTTTCCCTGTTTTCCCCATTGTTTCGCCTTTAGCTATTCACGCCTTAACCAAAATCACGTAAACTTGCATCCAGTGTGAAAAATAGCCTATAGCACATTTTTTTGGCCCGTGTTTCAGAAGTATGTAAATGCATACAAGCTAAGAAATATACTGGTCTTAAAATTCTTGTGTGTATGAATGTATGTATGTATGAATTTTTATAATACTTTAATTATTTTTCAGCCTCATTCCTACTTTTTTTTCTAATCAAACTTGTACAGGTTGGAAGGCGAGTGAGGACACTTTCCTCACCCTGACCCTCACCCCCTGTGACGAGCAGGGCACCTCAGTGGAGGCGGGACCGGAAGGCCTTGTGGAGGAGGCGGGGCTGGAAGGCCCCGCTGTGGAGGCGGGACCGGAAGGCCTCGTGGAGGCTGTGGAGGCGGGACTGGAAAGCCTCGTGGAGGAGGCGGGTGAAATACATCTACCTAAGAAAGGTAACTCTTAAAGCTTACACCTCTTAAAGCAACATTCCACGGTTTTCGGTTAATTAGCTCATTTGCTGTCTACCGCAGAGTTAGATAGGGACATATTTTTTTGTATTTGCGTGCAACATCCCAGTTTCACATATCCCCCTATTAGCCTAATTCAACTGAAGTCTGAGGGGCCCACTAGCATATAAGTTTATGGCTAGCTGTCTCCAACTGAAATCATTAGCTTGTGACAACTGACATCATTAGCTTAGCTTGGCCCAATCGCAGAAGTACTAAGCTTAGCTAATGATTAGCTGGGCAACTTCTCAACCGATTGCATTAGTTCTGATTGGGTTATAATTTTCATGGTATGACACAGGTTACACATGAGAGTGTTTGTGTGCTTATTGTTGTGTGTGTGAGCGAGTGAGAAGACATACCTAGCAAGTCCTTAATTGTTTGCTAGTCCATACTTTGACATCTGACTTCTTCAAAACCACAGGGTCAACAGGGAAGAGAAAGCGGAAGTCAGGCATGTTTTGCATTTTTCAGTTTTTTGAATGATATTGGGTATTTGTAAGAAATGCTAGAATGAGCAAGACCGTTTTTGAATTGTTTGCCTTTTTTGTGGCCTTTTTTACGTCAGATTTTTCTATCCCACAGAGGCACAAATGGATAAAAGCAAAAACAACAACAAAAGTAAGTTTAAATGACTTAATACATTTGCTTTCAGACTTGATATTTGATCACTTGCAGGTGTGAATGCTTAACCTGGATATGCTAATGATATTGTTGTGTTCCTAATCTGAGTTTTGATGCCTTCAGATTGCTCCTACCACACAGGCTTAGGTGTTTATCCAATTAGGAGTGCTCTGAAAGAAAGAGTGAGGAAGGTAAGACATGCATAACAGAACACCACACTACTCTTTATTTGTTCTATTTACCTCAAACTAAACTCAAAATGTTAAGTTAAAATACTTGTCATTCACAGAAGTAAAGCTGGCAAATAGTCAAATAATGTAAATATTGTATACAGTATATAGGACAGTGTCTTGACTAAAATACTGTAAATATTATCAGGGCTCTAGAGTGCGACCAATTTTTCCTAGGTTGCACCAGTGCACCTAACGTCCTCACATCCGCTGCCTCTCCACGAACAAAGCGATGTCGTTTATATCGATATGGTTTAATGTTGCGTTGCATGACCCATTCCTTCTGCCGTGCCTGTGTTTGGATCTCTCCTCCGCGCAGCCCCGCCCCCATTCACCCACACACGGGCTGGCTCACCTGCAACATGGAGAGACAGGCGCCGCTGGTCCAAACTGTTGACTTTGTCTACAGTTTTACATTGTTATAACACAGCTGTATATTAAGTATGAGAGGGAAACCTGTATTGGTACCAGTGTTTCCGCTGGTAACTCTGTTATTGCGCCCACGGCGAAAAACACATTAGAAGTTATTACATGCAAATAACTTCACTTCGTGAGTAATAACGTGTGAGACGGAGCCTGCTGGACCTGGGTGAGAGATGTGACCCATGGCCACATTATCATAGTTCATAAAAATGCAGTGCAGCCAGGGACGATACAGACATTTCATAGCCTACACAACGTTTTTGCAGCTGTATATTTTCAAATTGGGAAGAGAATACACTTTCTTTGCTATTTTAATCACATCTGTTTTAATAAAAGAGCTTGTGAAAAGTGGCTTTGACTTAAAACTGAACATTTAGCCCACTTTGTAAAAAATATATATTAGAGATAGAGATATATATTGTGTATCGCTAGAGCTATGATTTTTAGTCCTGGACTAGTGGAAGATCTGATAAGAATCAGTGTGGAGGGGCCCAGCTTGCAGAATTTTGATGCTAGGGAGTGTGGCAAGCTGGTTTAGCCAAGGCCAAAGGGGAAGAAGGCCTAATTACAGGTGTTGTTCATCTGAGGGGCATTTGACAGCAAGGGGGGACCCGCTATAAGACTTTGAGTACAGTATAATTGTACTTCAACTCAAAAAAAATGTACCAACTCCTTATTATTGTTCAAAATAATTGACATAATATATATATATGAATGTATATGGAGTGTGATAAAAAGGTGACCTTGAAATTGTGGTGTTACTGGCGACACGAGGAAAAATTTGGGTGCACCTAAATTTTGTGCTGGTGCACCTAAATAAAAAGTTAAGCGCACCAGTGCGACCAAGGCAGAAAGTTAGTCTGGAGCCCTGATTATGGTAAAACATGGTGGCTGTTACCAAAGCCTGATGCAAAAATATGCTAGCATGTATTTTTGTTCTTGTCATAGGGCCAAACAGAATTGCTGATCGACTGGGAGCCTTGTGCAGCATGGTATGTGTTCTATGACAAATACAGAAATAAGATTGCTGTCTCTCTATCTCACTCACTCACTCTCACTCAGTCACTCACTCACACTCTCTCTCTCTCACACACACACACACACACACACACTCAAGCACATATAGAAGGAGTACCTCGAGTAGGGGATGGAGACAAATGGAGAGGGAGTTGTTTTGTTTTTCATAATTGGAAGTCAAACGCTTTTAAGTTAACATTCCCAAACGAATAATTGAAATATCACTTATAACGTGTCTCCCTTCTGTTTTCAGTGGGAAACAGTGGAATCCTACTTGGGAGCCCAAGGAGTCATTTGTGTGATTGATTAATTTTGTAATATATGTTGTTTTATTTTTTTTATTATACATTACATATGCAATAAAGTGTTATATAATAAAGTTTTTTTTTTATAGTAATACAACTTTCATTTTGTGATATTTCTATACAAAGTAAAGTGTTGTTTACAAGCCCTGTGTTGAAGACAATAGATGTTCAACATTTCTTGCCATTTCAGAACTGGATAATTCAAGAATGCCTAACTCCATACAGAAACATATTTTGATATGTGGTTTATCAAGGACCCAAAACGACGAGAATGTTCCAGTGGACAATGACGATGGTAGTGGTGCTTTTACCTCATGCCGCTTTTACCACACAACTGTCCAATCAAACAAAGCCTGTTGAGCCCCCCCCCCACACACACACACACTCCCTTTTTCCACCTGTCATCTGCTTGCATCCCTGTAGTTGCCATTAAATGTTGGACTGTTTTTTATTACAGTTTTTGCAAAATATTGAGATACTTTTGTCACTTTCGTACATATATGCATAGAGAAGACAACAACATTCAACAAAGGACAAATTAATTAAAAGAAGAAAACAATGTAAATTAAGTTAGTATGTATTACATTAATAAACACGGAAGAGTTTTTAAATTTAGTACATGTTAACAGTGTTTTATTGTTAAAGGTGGTAGTGCAGTTTGGTCAGTAGTGCAGTTGTGCAGTTTTGATCTGATTTGATTTGATGGGTGTCAAGTAGAGTATGCCCACTACTCCGGGTGTGCCATGGAGGGGTGTGCCCCATGGTGTGCCCCCAATGTGTGTGGAGCAGACCTTTGATAGGGTCACTCCCATTGACATATATATAAGGTCACTCCACCTCTGACTGAATAGACAGCCGAAGTCCCGCCGTTCTACTTCCAGTCCATGGGACCTTAATTCGGAAAAAAATATGAACGAGAGTCAATGGAGAGATAATATTTAATAATTATGTTTTGATCCCGTTTGAATTGAGCCATGGATTACAAATATGTTGATGTTTGTTTACACGGGAGATGTAGTCCACTAAGCGGTTTCACACAAAACTAAGTGGTAGCCTACTATGACAAACCTACGGCTAACTGAGACTTTCTTAAGGCGTGAATAGCTTTTTTATTTTTTTTAAATTGACGAACATCATATTATTAATCCATGGCTCAATTCAAACGGGATCAAAAAATAATTTGCCTCTCCCCATTCACTACCGTTCATATTTTTTCAGGTCCCATGAGGTCCACCGGAAGGGGCATGACTTCAGCTCTATTTTCATGTATTGATAATCCATAGCATAACTATAAATATAATAAATACCATTTCCCTCTTTCTGACTATGACTCCATGCTTAATGTTCTTTCACCAGATTGGGTGCTAACAATGTCATATGACTATTGAAAAGAACTTGCTTTCTGTAAATGTTGGATTGTGCAGTAGCCCTATGGTGGGTGGGACATGGATAGATGGGGGTCTCAAGGCATATTCAATTATAAGGTTCTGTAGCTTCATGCGGCCTATTAATTATTTTTTAGCCAAGCTGTACAGGGCGTTTCCTAGCAACAGGGGTCAGAAGTACACATTTTTGATATATTTTGTATGATTATGATTTTTTATTGTTTGTCATTATATGCGGTGGTTCATATAACATGTTTGCCAATGAGATGGACCAATAACAGACAAAATCATTATTATTATTATTTGCATGTAGTGCTGCTCTGTATTAGGATATACATTTGATGCATGTTTTATGAGTATTTTATCCAAAAGACATCTTCAGAGACTACATTTCAGAGAGCATATTTTTGACATACTGTATGTTGATCAACAAAAGTATTTAGATTGATTATGATACACGGAAATAAACCTAATTATGCTCATCTTAGGTGTTGTGAGAATTTTGATGGACAATAAATCTTCAGAAAATGCCCTTCAGAGAGTATATATTTGACATATGTTGATCAACAAAAGTTCTGAAATCATACAATAACCATTAAAACATATATATTTTGATTGATTATGATACACAGAAGTGTGCTGTGCTGAAATAAACCCAATTTAATTGATCTTAGGTGTTGTGAGAATTTTGATGCACAATAAATCTTCCAAAAATGCCCTTCTGAGAGCATATATTTGACATATGTTGATCAACGAAAGTTCTGAAATCATACAATAACCATTAAAACATATATACAGTGCCTTGCGAAAGTATTCGGCCCCCTTGAACGTTTCGACCTTTTGCCACATTTCAGGCCTCAAACATAAAGATATAAAACTGTAATTTTTTGTGAAGAATCAACAACAAGTGGGTCCCAATTATGAAGTGGAACGAAATTCATTGGCTATTTCAAACTTTTTTAACAAATAAAAAACTGAAAAAGTGGGCGTGCAAAATTATTCAGCCCCTTTACTTTCAGTGCAGCAAACTCTTTTCAGAAGTTCAGTGAGGATCTCTGAATGATCCAATGTTGACCTAAATGACTAATGATGATAAATAGAATCCAGCTGTGTGTAATCAAGTCTCCGTATAAATGCACCTGCTCTGTGATAGTCTCAGAGGTCGTGTAAGCGCAGAGAGCATCATGAAGAACAAGGAACACACCAGGCAAGTCCGAGATACTGTTGTGGAGAAGTTTAAAGGCGGTTGGATACAAAAAGATTTCCCAAGCTTTAAACATCCCAAGGAGCACTGTGCAAGCGATAATATTGAAATGGAAGGAGTATCAGACCACTACAAATCTACGAGACCCGGCCGTCCCTCTAAACTTTCAGCTCATACAATGAGAAGCTGATCAGAGATGCAGCTAAGAGGCCCATGATCACTCTGGATGAACTGCAGAGATCTACAGCTGAGGTGGGAGACTCTGTCCATAGGACAACAATCAGTCGTATACTGCACAAATCTGGCCTTTATGGAAGAGTGGCAAGAAGAAAGCCATTTCTTAAAGATATCCATAAAAGTGTTGTTTAAAGTTTGCCAAAAGCCACCTGGGAGACACACCAAACATGTGGAAGAAGGTGCTGTGGTCAGATGAAACCAAAATCGAACTTTTTGGCAACAATGCAAAAAACGTTATGTTTGGCGTAAAAGCAACACAGCTCATCACCCTGAACACACCATCCCCACTGTCAAACATGGTGGTGGCAGCATCATGGTTTGGGCCTGCTTTTCTTCAGCAGGGACAGGGAAGATGGTTAAAATTGATGGGAAGATGGATGGAGCCAAATACAGGACCATTCTGGAAGAAAATCTGATGGAGTCTGCAAAAGACCTGAGACTGGGATGGAGATTTGTCTTCCAACAAGACAATGATCCAAAACATAAAGCAAAATCTACAATGGAATGGTTCACAAATAAATATATCCAGGTGTTAGAATGGCCAAGTCAAAGTCCAGACCTGAATCCAATCGAGAATCTGTGGAAAGAACTGAAAACTGCTGTTCACAAACGCTCTCCATCCAACCTCACTGAGCTCGAGCTGTTTTGCAAGGAGGAATGGGCAAAAATGTCAGTCTCTCGATGTGCAAAACTGATAGAGACATACCCCAAGCGACTTACAGCTGTAATCGCAGCAAAAGGTGGCGCTACAAAGTATTAACTTAAGGGGGCTGAATAATTTTGCACGCCCAATATTTCAGTTTTTTATTTGTTTAAAAGGTTTGAAATATCCAATAAATTTCGTTCCACTTCATGATTGTGTCCCACTTTTTGTTGATTCTTCACAAAAAATTACAGTTTTATATCTTTATGTTTGAGGCCTGAAATGTGGCAAAAGGTCGAAAAGTTCAAGGGGGCCGAATACTTTCGCAAGGCACTGTATTTTGATTGATTATGATACACAGAAGCGTGCTGTGCTGAAATGAACTCAATTTAACTGATCTTAGGTGTGAGAATTTTGATGCACAATAAATCTTCCAAAAATGCCCTTCAGAGAGTATATATTTGACATATGTTGATCAACGAAAGTTCTGAAATCATACACTAACCATTGAAATATCCATATGTTGATTGATTATGATATACAGAGGTGTGCTTTGCTGAGATAAACCCAATTTAACTGGCCTTACCTGCCGTGGCACCAGATATACTCAAACTACAATTGAGACCCATATTGGCCAGACATGCCTAGGTAAGTGTCACACCCATTATGTCATGAAATGTCAGCTTGTGGCACATATTTTGATACAGGGAATGATAACAAACTTGTTTGTCAAATTTGAGACCTCCAGCTGCTTGTGTGTTGTCAGGAGGCGGAGCCAAAGATTGGAAAATGTAGATTTCTAGCGGGCGCTCCAGAAAAGTGTAACAGCGTAAACCTGGCCAAGCTCCTTTTTGCCCAGGCAACATGAAATGGGAGACCACACGTGGATTAAGATACATACAATAGTTATTTGTTACAGTAAATATGTGAGATGAAAAATTAGAAATTAGAAATAAGTAATAATCAGTATAAATGATATGGTATGAAATGAAAGTGTGATGTAATCAGTCATATGGCAAAAAGACAAACAAAAAGCAAAACATTGATGTTCACAAGTCATTTTTTGCAAGTCCAAGTCAAGTCTCAAGTCTGTGGCCATCTGATCTGTCCCTAACACTGTATTGTTAAATCTTATGAATTCAAAGCATGTGCTGTAGCTCCCATCCAGACAGTACAGTATCAAAATCAGTTGTAGGATAACTTTATGGGGTCTACTTAAGACATCTCTCTAGCCCTCGGACCCGGTGAAATATTAACCTAAGTCTGTCACATCATATGAATACAACTATAAAGATACAATGTGCTTGTTCCCAGCATTAGCACAACACTTTGCGTAGGTTAGTGTGTTACTTGTGACGATATAAACTAAATATAACGTCTAAATAGCAAAAAATTGCCGGTGCAACACGGATGTCTTCTACTTGATGATTTTATTTCTTAAGGTGCATAACAATGACTAACGTTTCGATGCAAAGTTACATCTTCACCACTCTGATGAAGATGTAACTTTGCATCGAAACGTTAGTCATTGTTATGCACCTTAAGAAATAAAATCATCAAGTAGAAAACGTTTTATCGCAACTTTCTTCTATTTACTTGCTGTCCCGCCTTGGTTGCACCGGATTGTTGTGGCCTGCAGAAGCGCAGAGAACTCCCCCTTTTTTCCTTAAATATAACGTCTCTTTCACTCAAAAAAATGTCTAATGTCGAAGTGGAAATCAAGAGAATAGTGGCAGCGCCACACCAGTTACAGAACAACATGCATCTCAGTGTCAGTCCAAATTCCGCACAATAAGCAGTTTGAACTCACTGATGATGCCATTTATTTTCTAAGTGTTAGTATGCTCAGTGAAACTACTAGTTTCAATAACATAAATATGTGCAGAATTTAGACCGTCAAGACGGCCGACGTTTATGCGCCAATAAAAGAAAATAGAAATACATGAATACATTTAGATTAAAAAGCAAGAATTGTATGAAAACAGGTTGTTGACGAGTCTCGAAGCTCAAGTCTGAAGTGTTTAGGGTCGAGTCTGAGTCAAGTCTGAAGTCAGCTGTTTGTGCGACTTAAGTGCGACTCGAGTCCAAGTCTCAGACTTGAGTCCCCATCTCTGCAATGTGATACAGGAGAGAGGGAACCCGGAATAGCAGCCATGAAGTCCTTTCACACTGCCCATGCCGCAATCAAGCAATTACAGACGCCTGCCCGGTAGCTCCTCCCTGAGAGACACAGACACAAACAGACCAAGATGTAGACATGAAACATGTCCCCATTCAAACTCTGGAAAACAAATGTAGTATTAATGTTTTATCTTTACTCAATTTGACAGGTTACGTAAATTAAGGGTATTAAAAAAATTAACACTTTTTCACATATTCAAATATTACCTGCACTCCTCCTCTTCATTTTCACTGGTGTCTGGACTGCTGAAATCACTTTCATTCTCCTGCTTATCTTCCAGTTCTACAGCAGAGCCCTGAGGGCCTAAAATAGCCTTGTATTGAAGGAGCACCTCTTTCAACATGTCCGAAACTTCAGACAGTTGTCTTCTGCAGAGACAGGAAAGACCCTTGTTTCGCTTGTCTGCACGTGAAGGAAAAAAAATCCAAATTACCATGACATATCCACTTGCTTTGTAATATTTGTTATAACTCACCAAAATTAGACGGTCAGTTTAATGTTTTTCAACTGCTTTCTAGTAAGATACATCTCTTGTTAGGTAAAATTCAAGTATGGTTTTGCTTTATCACCATCGCTTCCTTGTTTGATTGGCAGTGTTGTGCCTAAACTCGTTCATATTTTGGGTGAACGTGAACTGAACGAATGTTACTGTGAACTCCTTCATTCTGGTGTCTGTGAACTGCACGCTCTCTCAGTTTAATTTCGTCCAATAGGGGGCCAGATTTCTATAGTGCCTTCCAGGCCAAAACCAGGGCTAAAAGACAACGTAAACAGGCCTTCATATGTAGCGGAAAAAAACGCCCAATCTGGCAACACCAGCCACCAGTGTCTCACCGCCTCATGCGTCATCAAAACAAAAAGCAGCGTGGAGGCGACGAAGCAGCAAGGAGGCTTCGTATGATCATTTAAACGAGTTTTATGACGAGGTCGGTGAGGATGAGAAAAATCTGACATTTCTGTGCAAACTTTGCCCGCTGGCTTTCAAAAAGAAAATCTGCACTTCTATGGAGTTATATTCCTATCTTTAATCAAGAGCGCATTCTTTCAATTTGAGAGCATTTCTCACTGATATTACGTTCAGATTTTGTAATAATTTCCCTCAAAACCTTGCTCTCACACTCAAATAGTCACTGCTCGCGCTTGGATTTGCTCTGCTTGTGCTCAAAGTTTGTGCTCGCGCTTGGATTTTCTCTGCTTGTGCTCAAAGTTTGTGCTCGCGCTTGGATTTGCTCTGCTTGCACTCAAACTTTCTGCTTGGACTCAGATATGTTGTTGTTTGGACAGATTTCCTGCTCTCAGCTTTGAACCTTCTCCTCGCACTCAGGCTGATTCTGCTCACTTGCAAAGTTTCTGCTCTCGGATTTCTCCTGCGCTTGGATTTTTGTGTGTTATAACCCTATCAAAAGTCAACAACCAATAGAATGCCAGCTGTAGTGTTGACCAATGAAATGATCCCAACCCCGTTTGAGGGTGCGGTTCACTTTACTTTAGAACGTCTGTTGAGGGCGGCTGTAACCTGACTGTAACCAAGTTTATATATCCCGCCCCGTTTATAGCTTTATTATAAGTATATGTCAACAATGTGCACAGAATGGTCGACGCACTTTCACCTGCACCGGCCAGGAAACGGGAGAAAGCTTTGAAGTGGGACGTATGAAGTTATGTCCACAACTACGAGGGTGAGTAACATAACTTAAGCACCTAGTTAGCTAGCTAGCTAGCATATGGCCTAGCTTGATGTCCAGAAACAAATAGAGGTGGTTTAATGTACCTAAACAATGATCAATGATTACCAAATTTCTCTCTCATATTGCTCCTCATAACCACTGAAAACTGTCAAAAAAATCTAACCCAAAGTCCAATTATTATGGACGTTATGTGACTGATAACTGATTGATATCTGATTGATCATTGTTTAGGTACATTAAGTTACCACGTTAAGCTTTTCACGTTAAGCGTTAGAATGTCCCGGCTGCTGTTGAGGGAAACTGTAGTCTATAACTTCCTGAGCGTAATTATCGTCCATTTTTGCCCCTTTACATAATAAATATGGCTATGAAATGGAACATGAAATACATAAATGAGGCAATACATATATAGGCATTAGTCATTATAGTTAAATAGCCTAAATACATATGTTGTACTTATATTTATTTCCGGGGACTTTTATTTATTCCGTCTATTTATATGCACGTTATATTCAAAGGAAGTTTAGTTATCTCACAGGCTCAGACTAAAAGCAGCAGCAGCAAGCCTGCCTGACATCAGTGCATAGCATATCACTGCAAAGTAAATAAAATATGAATAAATCACGAGCGCGGTAGATTCCCAGGTCAGCTAGAGCGGGTAACGCAGCTCTGCAGACGGACCAGAGTCAGTCAGCACCGGGGAGCGAACCGCGGGGACCAAGCTCACAGGGCTGGTAGCTAGCTGCTAGCTAGCTGCAGCAGCTAATATTAGAATATTAGACCCAGCACCGGAGGTCTGATCCCCATGATTTAAAACGAAAATCAAATAACCATTTGTTTTTTAATACCTGTTTATGAAATGAAAATCAAAAGTACACGGACCCAGTCTGTTAAGTACAATTTCACCACTAATAAAACAGATCTAGAGATGATATGCTTTATTTGCAACTTAAATGTAATTTTTTAAATTAATACAAAGCAAACTGAGCAGAAAGAACAAGTATTGTGTTGGTTTGTTTCTCTTCTTCCAGGTGTGACTTAAGTACCCGTTGAGCTGCATCACAGCTGCACTATGTGCATGGACCTGTGCCAGTCAGCACATCACTCACCTGTGTGCAGAGGACAGGCAGCAGTAGCACAAACCAAGAAGGTTGGCAAGTCTGATAATAATGCAATTGTAAAAATAATAATAATATAATAGTAAAATCATGTTACATACACTTATGTTTCTTGCTTAAATTCACAGGGTGCACAACCAGGCCTGGGAGAGAAAATTACTGATGTCCACAAAACCAAATCAGAGAAGGTAAGGTAAGATAGTAATGATGTTAAAGCAAGCTATGTACACCTAATATAATACGTGTTGATGTCTATGAATCTGTCTTTAATAGGAGCATACTATACAAAGACAACAGTGGAGAGTTCCTGGATCGGTCTGTCCTCAAAGTGCCAGAGATCTACAAGGACTTCACCCTTTTCTGCACCATCAGCGTATAATCAAAGTGATAAAAGAGAGAACAAATTATTGTTTTCTCTGTTGACATGAATAGGTGCCTGTAATGTCTGTCCATATATTCAATCAATTCAATAAATGTTGATAAGTATCACTGCTATTTCTTAAATCATTGTAGTTTTTCAGAGCAATAAGATACAGATTATTAAAACCATGTTCACATTTGCAACAAATTAAAACCCTGATCAAGGCAAATTGTTTTTTCATGTTCCATAACATTTATAAAAAAAACCCAGTACAATTAAATTTACCAGAGCTGACACTTTGTAAATAGCTTTAATTTACCTTGTCAAAACAATGAGTAATTCATAACAAATTGCACAATATTTGACACAAAACCTTAAAAGTGTATGGTTCATACTACGGTGAAGCAGTACAATGTGCCTATAGGATTTACTGTAGCAGGAACATTGATATTGGCAAACAGATGACCCAGGTTCAGGTGAGTTTGTGAGCAGGGTTATGAATAAAGATAAGATAAGGCTAGTGTTCACAAGAGGGATGATTCAGGTATGGCAACACAAATTAAGAATAATTCAATTAAATAGGAGGTATGTACAACTAGTAGAAGATAAATTAACTATACAAGAGCAATTAAGGTAAAGTTTTGAGGTGGCAAGCTAAAGTATAGTCAATAGCATGGAGTCAAGTCAACAGTGTACACCAGAATAATATATACTGTGATTAAGTAATGATACTTACTGTTGTCTGTACTAATATAACACAAAAAATAATACAGTGTTTGATGCAGTATGGAGAACAACCAAGTCCCATATGAACCCAAGAGACTTTAAGTGCAGCTGTTGATGATGTTCACTACAAACAAAACTTGCAGATGGTTGTAGTCTGTAGCCAGTCATACAGTAGGTAGATCTGGAGCAGATGGTTGTAGTCTGTAGCAAGCCGTACAGTAGGTAGATCTGGAGTAGCAGGGTGAATTCTAGCTATCATGGGTTGGTGATATGACACACACAGATCAACAGGGGTCAAACCCCTCAGCCCCACCTGGATGAAAAGAAAGTAAAACAAAATACTTGTTTTTTCAGTTCAGTTTGCTTTGTATCAATTAAACAAATAACTGCTATTTAAGGAGCAAATAAGAAACCATATCATTTCTAGATCTGTTTTTATTATAGTGATAAAATTGAACTTAACATTACGTTTTATACAGATTGCTATGAATCTATTTTCAAACTAATGTTATATGAAGGAATGAAGACTAAATTCTGATGAACAACAAACAACAGTGATGCAAAAACTGACACAAACAATCCAGTTTCTTGTGTTCTTTCAGTTATATTACAGTTTAGGTTTTACTACTGGCTCTAACATGAAATTAGCCAAATCCCAGGAACATGGTTAACCAAACGAGGAAAAAATACAAAGTAGGGTCATCACATATACACACACTGTCCGTCATATGTCGTTCAATCTAGCTAGCTATACAATAAAGAACATATATTTGTTTCCGGACATCAAGCTAGGCTATATGCTAGCGCCATATGCTAGCTAGCTAGCTAGGTGCTTAAGTTATGTTACTCACCCTCGTAGTTGTGGACATAACTTCATACGTCCCACTTCAAAGCTTTCTCCCGTTTCCTGACAGGTGCAGGTGAAAGTGCGTCGACCATTCTGTGCACATTGTTGACATATATTTATAATAAAGCCATAAACGGCGCGGGGATATATAAACTTGGTTACAGTCAGGTTACAGTCGCCCTCAACAGACGTTCTAAAGTAAAGTGAACGCACCCTCAACGGGGTTGGGATCATTTCATTGGTCAACACTACAGCTGGCATTCTATTGGTTGTTGACTTTTGATAGGGTTATAACACACAAAAAATCCAAGCGCGCAGGAGAAATCCGAGAGCAGAAACTTTTTCAACTGAGCAGAATCAGCCTGAGTGCGAGGAGAAGGTTCAAAGCTGAGAGCAGGAAATCTGTCCAAACAACAACATATCTGAGTCCAAGCAGAAAGTTTGAGTGCAAGCAGAGCAAATCCAAGCGCGAGCACAAACTTTGAGCACAAGCAGAGAAAATCCAAGCGCGAGCACAAACTTTGAGCACAAGCAGAGCAAATCCAAGCGCGAGCAGTGACTATTTGAGTGTGAGAGCAAGGTTTTGAGGGAAATTATTACAAAATCTGAACGTAATATCAGTGAGAAATGCTCTCAAATTGAAAGAATGCGCTCTTGATTAAAGATAGGAATATAACTCCATACACTTCAGTCACATCCACAGCAGACCTGATTGGATATGAAGATGAAATCTGACGCATAGTTTCAGTGTTAAAACTGAAAATAATTGCTGTCTGTGGTTCTATATGGTCTGTGGGAATAATTTTGAAAAATAATAGCTTGCAACAACATATGGAAAAAAAAGAACTATGAAGTTCATTTTTGGAACTTAGTTCAAAATGTTGAAGTATGAACTATGAACTGAACTAGTTCATTTTAAAATTTGTGAACTGAACTTTGAACTAGTTCATGTAGAAAGTGAACTTTCCCAACACTGTTGACTGGTATGATTACAAAGATGAAACTCGCCTTCCTCTGCAGTTTTTCTTTTAAGAGTTGCCTGCAACTTCTGCAACAATGAGCAGTGCTGGGCCATCTCCTGAACTAGTATTGTCCTCTCCTCCTCCAGTCTCATTTTCAGCATGGCTTTGTTAAATATTTTTAACTTGTCTTCAATTTGTGCTACAACAGAGATAAAGAAAATGTATAAATAACAATCCTGACTTGAATCATTACAACATAAATCAGAGGCCTCAGAAACTCAATTACCGCTGCCATGAACCTCCCATGGCCATGTTGGGGACGGGTTGTCTCCTGATAGCGACTGCTCCACTTTATTAACGTCAATTGTCATGGCAGGCTCATGACTGTTGTAGGTCTCTATGTCTTTCAGTAGCAGTCTCTTGCTCTCAGCAATTTTCCTCCGCAGGTGTTGACGGAACTTGCCACTATCTGTAAAGACATGAAGCAGAAGGTAAAAATAGTGACCCAAAATACAGTGAGCAATTATCTATAGACAATGTAATTATACCATTTTGGCGGTATAGAGCCTGCTTCCGCTGCCTCACGTTAAGGTAACGTCCCTCAATGGACTGCTCTAGGGAAGTACCTGTTGTGTCTGGAAACACAACACAAAAACACAATAGTGTACAGAAGGACGAGTTGGGAGGGGGTGGGTGGCAAAAAAGGCTTACAGAGATAGTGGCAAGCAGTATAGTAAGCAGTAGGCAGCTTAAATATCATGATGTAAATGATCGCCGCCAATGAAGAAACACAAAATTAAACATGTTATTGGTTTAAACTTACTACCAGCTGCCCATTCCCTCACATCAGACAACCACACTGCTTCATCGGTGCAAGCCAAGCTTTCTTTAAGCTCTGCTAGACTTGCAGTCTCCTCCTGAAGCCTCTTGCAAGTCTAATGTGACAGTTAAACAATACAGTTACACAAAGCTACACAATAACCACAAATTGAAACCATATCCAGAAGACACAACTTCACATATCTTGCAGACAATGCCCGATGTAGTGTTGTGATTTTTTTGTCATTCCAGGCCATAGCATGGATTGTAAGCATATCCACACGTGCTGTTGAGAGTAAATGTTGAATAAATGTCATGCAATAAGCAATAAAAAATATGACATTAGAAGAGAAATACTACAAATACTACAATCACCTCCTTTCGACATGTATTTAGTCAATAATAAATAACAACAGTGCTTAGGTGAAATAAATGGAAATAATAGTACAATTAACCTGTGGATGCAATACAATACAGTTATCAAATCAAGTGCATAAACATATTTCACATGGTTCAACCCCATAATGGGCTCATTATCTGGATACAAGTATATGTTACTTAAGTCTACCAGCAACACAACTTGATTTCTTGACAATGATGTATAACCAATTACTATTATACCAATTATTATTATTATTATTATTATTATTATTATTATTATTATTATTATCATTAGCTGAGGCTTTAGGACGCCCTCCACGCCTCCCCCTTGGCTTGCCAAGCCCTAAACACACCCTTTTTGGGATTGGCGGAGGCGCAACTTGCCTCTGCTCCTCGGATTCTTTCTGGGGATTGATGTAAAAATCACGATTAGTCTGTTGATGCAATGGATATGAAAGAAACCTCAACATAGTGCGTTAGTAAGGTGCGGGACAACCTAATTGTCCCTGGGTATATTCATATATTACATGAATAGTGTATTCATAAAGTGTCACTGTTGTAATTGTTACAATTCCTACAACTATCGATGAAATAGGGATATATTTGAATAGGGGCGGGCATTGTCTGGAGAATGAGGGTGTGGGTGGGGGGGCAGGTACTCTTATCATACACTTTATACCTTATATATTTTGTGAAAAAACATTTCAAGAAAGAATCCTTGATCAATGCATTAAGTTTGGCTGGACCAAGGAGTTCAAAAGTTAACACCAACTCTACACCCATTTCATAGAAAATGTTTGACAGTTGAGATGCAATCACAGACTGAATGAGTCTGAGGTACCTAGGCTTATATAATAGGCTTATAAAATAGCATGACAATGACAATAGCCCAGCAACATACTTGACTAATATAAATTTGCATGCATTTCATAGAGTTAGCTACATAGGCTACGTGTTCATGAAGTTGCAAATAATTTCAGCCTACCTTACTCAACGAGTCCAGAGGAAGTATGCAATGAGCGGGCGCAGCGGCACCATTATCCGGATCCAGGCGCTTACATTTTTATGAAGCTGACATTGCAGTGGGAGTGTCTTTTTCGGCTATTCTAATATATTATTGAAAGTGAAAATAATAAATGAATTAATTAAATTCAGTTTCATTAAAAAATAATAATAATAAAAAAAATTATTAATAGGCTAGGTCTGCGAGATTACCCCCACCCCCACCAAACACAGAACATACCGCATTGGTCGCGGCGACGTAGGACCTGCCCGCCGGCCGAACCGGGCAAACAATACATGAGACAAATACATTAAACTATATTTTATTATTATTGCTATCTTTATTGTTTAAATCATCAAATACAACGTTAGACAAAAACATCAATATTACGAAAAGTATATATTTGTATCTGTCCTATTCGCCCAGCGGTAAATATTACGTCACTTCCGGACTATTCTACTTATTTTTTAAGTTACTGGAACAAAACTGAGCAACGTGTTGTTGCCTGGTTGTTGCTGGTGACAAAACCACTGATTAGCTATATATATTTATTACATGGCTTGCTTGAATTCTAATTTAGAATGCGGTCTGTTATTTTCTTGATAACAGACCGTTGCTAAGTATAACACACCGTTGCCATGCATAGCAGAGCGTTGCCATGGACGCAGTTCTGCTCGCTCTGGAGGAGAGCTATCAATCGATCCGCTGAAAGAAGATTGGCGTCGGGGTCCTGATCACCCTGTCGTTGTTGTATTCGCTGTAACAACCGCTACAACATGATCCCTTACGTACATTGAAGCGATACTGGCGTTATAGACCCGCTGATCGCCGTCTGATTCTGTGAATGAATGCCCGCATTGCATCGTGGGACATCGGCTTTAATGCGCCAACTTGGCTCATATCGTAGCCTACTGTTCTGTCTTATTTACTGTAATATTTCACCGGTAATAAGACCGAAATAATATTATTAAAATAAAGAAATGCATACCATGATAACAGCTAAATAAATGTTGATAGATGTAGCGTTATAGTTTTAAAAATATCAATAAACAACAAAGCAATCCAGCTTTACTGGCCGAAATAGACCGAAATAATAGCATTAAAAGAAATACATATAAACCGTGATAAGATCTGGTGAATAAATGTTGATTAAAACAGCGATTATTTGGCTAAAAATACCAATAATATCAAAGCTGTATCCAGCTTCTCTGCTGCAGCCCGACTGGCAGAAAGTTTCGTGCTGTGATTACGTAAGATGCTTCCCATTAAAATACATTAGTTTAAGAAATGTGATCCCAACACGTAAATCTTCAAAATAACGTGAGGGTATCACGGTCGTTCTTTCTAGCGTTCCTGCGTTTAAAGGTGAACCGTTAGAAGTTGAGGGCAGAAGGTGATGGATTTTATCTCTAATTGTTATAATTTTATCGTTAAAGAAGCTCATCACTACTCAGAGCTAGAGGAATATATGGCTCAGTAGAGCTGTGGCTATCTGTCAGCCTGGCTACAGTGCTGAAAAGAAACCTTGGGTTGTTCTTATTTTCTTCTATTAGTGATGAGTAATAGTCTGATCTTAGGGCCTTCCTGGCCTCTATAGGTTTTGAGACTTTCTTGCCAATCCAAACGAGATTCTTCCACTTTGGTGGAACGCCATTTACTTCGAGGTTTCGAGGAGATTTGTTTTAATTGGAGTTTGGGAGTTATACCAAGGTGCTAGTTTCCTTTGCTTCATCATCTTCTTTTGAGGGGAACGCGAGGTCTAAAGTCGTCCGTAGGCAGGTCGTAGCACTGTCTACAAATGTATCAATTTGAGAGGGACTGAGGTTAACATAAAGGTTCTCTGTAATGTTAAGGCATGACATAGAGTCAAATGCTGTTGGAACATCTTCCTTAAATTTAGCTATAGCACTGTCAGATAGGCATCTAGTGTAGAAGCTTTTATCTAATTTAGTATTGTCAGGTAGTAAGAATTCGAAAGTAATTAAAGAATGATCTGATAATACCGAATTCTGCGGAAATATTATTAAATCCTCAATTTCAATTTCCTTGACCAACTTTAAACAGGACAAGGAGCAACTACGATACACCAATAAGTGGCATTTGAACACCCCAATTTGGCACAACATACACTTAATGTCTGGTAACAAACCTTTTGTTTATAACCAGTGGAGTGACAGAGATATTTATACTCTAGACCAGCTATTCAATGAGGAAGGTATGTTAAGTTTTGAAAACCCGAGAGCTAGCTTTGAGATCCCTAGGACATCCTTCTTCCTTTATCTTTGCCTAAGATCAGCCCTAAAATGTTATGGAGTACCACGGGGAAACAGTCTTGAGACACACCCAATCATTAAATGGCTTGTTGATTTTCCTGTGAGAGGATTAGTGTCCAGGAGTTATGCTAAATTAATACAAGCATCCATAGGAGAACTCCCAGTAGTAAAGAAATGGGAGCAAGAGCTGAGCCCGGAGGGGAACGTAATTAATTGGGAGACAGTTTGTGACAACATTTCCCACTGTTCTAAGAACCCAAATCACCAGCAGATCCACTTCAACATATGCCATAGGACATATTGGACGCCTCAGAAGAGATACGTCTCTAAAGCCATTCCTACTCTCTATTGCACATTCTGTCAACCTGAACAAACTGGAACTTTCTTGCAAATGGTCTGGGAGTGTGAACAGGTACATGAGTTTTGGAATAAAACAACATCAATAATAGCTGATGTGATAGGATGTTGAATTCCTATTGACCCGATTGTTTTGTTTCTTAATATAGAGCTCTCTTTCTTTTCTCTGACTGTGTATATGTTATACTCTTTTACAGCTCTGCCAAGTCCAGCACCGTCTGTCCCTTTAGATGTCCCACACCAGCCTGCAGCCTCTGTCCCTGGCTATGCTCAGGATGTAGCGCAGTGGAACTGCTCCCACCAGCAGAAAATTTGGATGAAGACTGAGCTGGAGGCGTTGGGGCTGTGGCCGGGGTCACGTCCTGTTCGTCATGCTATGAACATGCTGTCCTTGTGGCGTAATCCACCTCAGCCTGAGCTCATAGACTCAATCTCTGAGCTGCCATCACCTAAATACTGTCAGCTTCATCCTTTTTTCATTTGGAAGCCGGAGCACACAATCATGGAGAGGGTAAGGAACAATTACATCTTGCCCTGCCTTCATGATTGTCCCAACCCTCAGGTAGCTTCTTCTGGCGTTGGAAGGCCAAGAGTTATCATTGGCACCAGCGGCCAGTACTATATTTTAGCCTCACGGCTCACCTGCAAGGCCTGTAGGAAGTACTGGCATGCTGACAAGCCCCAGTGGCTGGAGAAGCTACCAGAGCGCTTCAGCAACATTGTTCCGGCTTTCCTAACTCACAAAAAGGCCATCTGCAAGTCAGTAATGGGTGAGATGAGGCGCAGCGGCAGATCACCGGAGGACATGGCTAAGCAGCTGACGGAGGCGCTCCACCTTAAATATGAGAGAGCCCACCTGGCCTACCTGCTCAGTGTGCAGAACGTCAGGGATGCTGAGGCAGGAGTTTACGGCCAGAGAACCATCACTGGGCTTCTCAGACAGGCAGACACTCCGGCTCCATTCGGTGGATACTCAGATGCTGACGGCTGGTGTGGAGTGTCTATTTCTTCTCACTACCTGGTCGACTGCCTGGTCCGTGAGTTTCAACGGCAGGAGCAGCTCCTCACTCTGTTGCTACAGGGGACCTTTGGACAAGTACTCAGGTCAGATCACACACGCAAAGTGGCTAGGAAGGTGGTGCTGTCATCCGGCACAATGTCTTCCTATGCCATAATGAATGAGAACTGGATGATCTTGAGCTGGGTGATGCTGCAGTCGGAGTGCGATCGGTCCCTCTATCCTCTGTATGAGGGGCTGTCTCGGCGCTACATTGCAGCTGGAGTGAGGAAGGCAAGCTACCAGTGGGTTGACAGGTATAAATATAAGTTTAAATTAAATGTATATACTTGTTTTTATGTTGTTTTGTTTGTTGTTGTCTTCATGTCCATTTTGTATTACTTAATTTGCAGTTTATTGTGTAATCTGACTCTCCTTGTTAATAGTCCATATAAATAAAAAAAAACACAAATTATATAGTAAACTTAAAGTATATCCTTTTAAACTGTAAATATAATAAGACTCACTGTGTACAAAACATATTGTAGTGGCTCTAATGAAATTCATTTTCAATGTTTTAGGGACTGCTGTGCTGCCTTCAAGGTCCTGGACCCTGGTCATCAGGAGCACCTGCTGTGGGACTGCTGGAGGACATCAGAGGCCACCGTGGCGAAGGCGACCTCTGGCAACCTGGCCAACAACAGTGCCTCGAGGAGCAAGTTTAACAAAGACATTGTCATCAAGTTAGACTTGTTTCACTGCATGAGGCGCTTTACCAGGGAGTGTGTGTCTGAACATCACCCTCTGTTCAGCTCCTTCTGCCAGTTCCTCTCTGCAGCTTTTGTTGTGGTGGACCAGAGGGATCTACAAAGGCTCACAGAGGCATACACCTTCTGTGGAATCTCTCCTGCAAATCCGACAAAGCAGCACATAAGAGAGCACTGCAGGACAAAGGTGCCACAGCCAAGGGAGCTGCTGCAGAGGGTTGAAGATGTGTTGCACCACTTCTACCTGGCAAAGGACGCCAATGATGTGCCCCTGTTTAAGGCGTCCATGCTGAAGTTGTGGAGGACCCAACGCGTCCACATCCTGAGAGGCTGCCTGAGCGACCCTGACGTCGGGGAGGGAATTCTCTACAGGTATGTATGGTGGCACCTTGCAGCTCAACTACAACAAGGGTGCAGGAGCCGCTGTACCTGTTTGGATTCCAGTGAAAGGCACCTCTCAGCAGGAGGGCTTCCACTTTCACCAAGCCCAGTGGGTGACAGGCAACCGGGTGTCCTGTGAACTTTTCCAGGCCCAGGCAATGACTGGAGTGGTGCGGTGGAACTTCCAGAGGCTGGTGGACCTGAAACAGCCTGGTGTGGAGCTGCCAGCTGTGTTCGACCCCCTGTTAATTTCAGGACTGAACACAGCCTCTGTCAAGGTGACAGGCCAAGCAAAATATCCCAGGCTGCAAAATACAAACAGGGACACAGGGGAGAGATTTGGACTGCAGTTTGTGGCGCCAGGGTTGTCGGCCCTGTTGTGTTGAACTGGGACAAGCACAAGGTACAGCCCAACATCCCAGCTGCTGTAGCCATGGAGACAGAGGATCACTGCCCTGCTGCTGTGGTGGACACAGACTCTCAGGTAATCCAGACTTAACACTCACTGTTATCACTGACCGACCGACTGCGACTGACTAAATCACTATATTTTATGTTATATTTCAGGAGACCAGTGATGAGCCAGTTGGGGCGGTGCCCATCCTATCTTTCCAGCAGGGCACTGAAACCATTTCCCAATCCCAGCAGTCCCAGCAGTCCCAGCAGTCCCAGCCACCCTTGATACCGCAGCGGCCAGAGCCAAATCCGGGACTCAGTCTTTGATGGATACAGGTATACATACCTCACAGTATAAAGCAGGCCTGATAATATTTAATAAGGAAAAACTTAGTGCATCCAAAGTTTAAAACTATGGGAGAATATAATATATGATAAATGTAACAAATTTAACTGATCAACTCTTCACACAATCAACATATACATTTTTTAATCCATGTTTTATCCAAGTTTGGCAAAAACAATATAATAAATGTATGCTTTATTGTTTACACCATTCAGGGTAGCACGCCCGTTCCCTGCTCCGCCCGCCGACTGGACCAATCAAGACGGGAGGCCTTGTTCAAGTCTTGGACCACAGCCGGTGGACAGAAGCCATGAGGCGCGCCATCGACGGGCTTCTGGCTAATGCACCATGGGTCAAAAGACTTTCTGAAGCGGGTGGACGCCAGAGACTATGCTGCCATGGTCCAGAGGGCTGCACTGACCCCAACAGCCTCCTTCATCCAACCACATGCCAACATATCTCCAGATATGTAAAGCATCTGGCCAAATTAAAAACACCAGCTCCTCCCTCAATACCAGCCCAGAGAAAGTTTGAGACACAGCAGCTGTGGCAGAGTTTGACTACAGGCAGTCAAACGACCAGCGTGCCTGTCATAACTCTGCCTCCTGCTACTTTCAACCCTTCACCTGTTGCTCCGCCCCAGGAGGAGTCTCTGAGTCGGGCTACAGTGGAGCGGATTGTAGCAGAGTTAATGCAAAAACAACAACAACATCAGCAGCAGCCACAGCAGCAGCAAAAAAAGACCAGGAACTGTGTAGCCTGTGGTCAGCCCAAGTCCCGGTATCTTGGCGATGGCTCATCAGTTCATTTCTTTTATCAGACACAAACAATCAAATACTTTTACTGCTCCACAAAGGTGTTTAAGACGTATGCAGACGAAGGCCTCACAAACCCTCGGATGTCTTTTGAGGACTTTGCTGCGTCTCCTTCTTTGAGCGGAGCCGGAGGGCGCAGACAGAGGGGGCTTGAGTGGAGGAGGGTGGCAGAGGAGAGGGCAAAGAGGAAGTCAGCAGTGCAGCTTCCAACAGGTCGTCTGTGCAGGTTCTGTCATCTACCCCTAAAGCAGGGCCCTGACAGCCCCCCACATACATGACAGCTTCCCGGGTACCAGGGAAATACATCTACTGCCCCTCCAGAGTGTTCTCCCTCTACAAGGCACAGGGCATGAGGAAGGAGATGACCTGGGGGGAGTTCAAACTGTCGGACTTCTATGAGACTGAAAGGGACAGATGGGTCGCAGAGAAAAAGAAATGAACACTTCAACTTCAAATATACCCTCTCTCACACACACACACACACACACACACACACACACTACTCTTTCATTGTGATATTTTAGTTTATTCAACTTTATTCACCTTCACTGGATAGCTGGTCTGAATCATCATCATCACTTTTTCATCATCACATCACAGTCTCTCAGTTGTTCACATGCACTCTTCTGTAACAATGTAAATAAGTGTGTTAATATGTAATATTTTAATGATAAATATCAATTCAGAAAGTTTATTATTATTTGTTTTTACATTTGTCTATATTTATTTTATTTTACACAGTTTGTACATTTTTATTGTGTGTTTTAGATTTGTATTGTGTTTTAGATCTTTATTTGGTGTGTTTTAGAATTAGGTAGTTTTTTAATAAAATATCTTGAAAGCATCACTGTGTCTTTATTTGACTGAGGAAGTAAACGTCTTAAAAAATGAAATAAAATTAAACATAAATTGATATAGTGCTTTGCTATTTTGTATCATTATACAATAATGTACTATTATTAAGTTAAATTCAACTTTTACCAGTAGCAGCATGTAAAAGTATTATTGTCATAACATTCAAATCATGAGTCTTATAATATTTCCACATCATTTGAAAAAAAAATATTGAATTAAATTTAACATTAAACGGTTAAAAACTTTATATATAATTGTTTTGTGTAATACAGACATGCTGTAGCATAAAATTCTGAAACAAATACAGGACAATTTGTTTGGGTAAGGGTGGATTCGAACCCTGCTCTTTTGGAGAGGCTTCCGGTCAGGAAAACATCTATTTTTTTCTTTCCGTTTTTTGCGAAAAAGTCTTCTACACCTATACGCGACTGGCCCCCGCGTGACAGGCAGAGATACTGTCCACTATACTAACGAGGAACACCCAAGAACAAGATTTGGCACGTTACTCGCTAGGTGGCGCTATTACAGCATTTAGGCGACAGTGAATACATGTGGAAACATTTAGGTTTACTATATATTCACTGTCACTCATATCCATGACAGAGCAGCTGTGACTGAATCCTGTTTAACATATCTATGTGTCAAAAATAGACATGTCAAACGGCATTTTTAACATTTTAAGTAAAATATGAATGGTGCATTTCCCGACGAACGTGAAAAAAATGCTTTTCATTGGTTTCGTTAGTGTAGCGGTTATCACGTTTGCCTCACACGCGAAACGTCCCCAGTTCGAAACTAGGTGGAAACCAGTTTGTTCGAGTTTACTTTGCACAATCAAACTCTGCTGATTTAAAATCTCAATAACCTGCCTGGAAAACTGTCCCTGTCTTGAAATGGTGGCCAGGCCTATCGAAGTTTCCATAGTGCACTAGTCATCGCATTGGCCTGACACGCAAAATGGCTCAGGTTGGAAACTGGGGGGAAAGTACATTTGTTTTCTATTTTATTACACTGAGTAATGAAATCAAATGATTCAGTCAAATCGTCAGCCACAGCCAGGGTTGCGTTGTAGTCTGTACGGGCAGAAACAGAGAACTTTGGAAACGAATGCAGACACCCACATCAGTCAGTCTTGTCGGTTAGATAAGCTTGCATGCCTTTCAGTAGCAGTTCCACCTCATGGTTGGTCCAAGCAAATAAATCCCTGGGCTTACTTTTAGTCACTGTTGTTCTTTCTCCAAATTATTATCAGTATTTGAATAACATAATTGAGCATATTTTAATAATTTTATTTTAAATGTTTATGTAATTCTTTTGCTCTCATTGATGTTCTTAGCCTCAACTTCTCTCTTACCCAACATGTCACATTCCCCACCCATGAAAAAGGACACATCCTCGACCTGGTCTGCTCCACAAACCAACCGGTGCTCGACCTCCATCCATGCCTCTTTCCCCTCTCTGATCCCAAACTGATATGTTTCACCATCCCTTCTCCAACCCCACTCCCCCCGCCTCCTCAGAGAAATCACCTTCCGCAACCTTAAATCAATCAATCCCCACCATCTCTCTGACCTGCTCTCCACCACTCTCCACCTGGACTCAACCCTCACGCCATGATTGCTGCCAAATCTGCCTACCTCTCCACCATCCTCACCAACCCCTGCCAAAACCCCAGAACCCTCTTCTCCACAATGAACAACCTCATCAAGCCTCGGACCAACACCCTCCCTACCTCTACTCCGGATTTCTGCAACTCAGTCCTCCACTTTTTTGTTGACAAAATCAACATCATTTACCAATCTCTATCCCCTGTATCTCACTTCTCAGTATCTACTCCAGCACCCACCATGGCCCCTCCTCTCCCCATCTCTCCTGACCTCCCGACCCCTCCTCCTCATTGCCTGCTCTCCCAGTTTGACCTGGTCACTCCTCCTGAAATCTCCAAACTCATCAGCTCTTCCAAACCCACTACCTGGTCCCTTGACCGCCTCCCTACTCCACTCCTGAAGTCCTGCCTCCCCGTCTTATGCCCCTACCTCACTAACCTCTTCAACTCCTCACTGTCCCTTGGAACTGTCCCCTCAGCCTTCAAAACTGCCGCGGTCACCCCAATCCTTAAAAGACCTGGTCTGGATCCCTCCTCCCTCAACAACTACCGCCCAATATCCAACATCCTCTTTCTGTGTAAAACCCTGGAACGCATAGTCGCCTCACAACTACAAACCCATCTTCATGCCAATAACCAATTCGAACCCCTCCAATCTGGTTTTCGCCCCCTCCACAGCACAGAAACCGCTCTTCTCAAAGTCCTCAACGACCTCCTCACCTCTGCTGACACCGGTTCCCTCAACATCCTCATCCTCCTCGACCTGAGTGCAGCCTTCGATACTGTGAGCCATAACATCCTGCTCACCAGACTCAAAGACATTGGTATTGAAGGTACTGCACTCAGCTGGCTCCACTCCTACCTATCCAACAGATCCCACTTCATCTCTCTCCATAACCACACCTCTGCCACAGCCACAGTCACTCAAGGCGTTCCCCAAGGCTCCGTACTCGGCTCCCTCCTCTTCATCATCTACATCCTACCTCTTGGTCAGATACTCTGCCACTTCAACCTGGACTTTAACTGCTATGCCGATGACACCTACTTCCTCAAACTCAACAGCGACAAAACAGAATTCCTCCTCATCGGCTCCAAATCCACACTCAGCAAAACCAATAACCCCACTCTCACCATCGACGGCACCATTGTTTCCCCATCACCCGAGGCCTGCAACCTTGGCGTTATCTTAAATACAGTCCATCTTTGATTCTACCCTCTCCCTTGAGCCTCACATCCGTCAAGTCATTAAAACCTCCTTCTTTCACCTCCGCAACATCGCCAAAATCAGACTCTCTCTCACACCCCCCGCTGCTGAAAAACTCATTCACGCCTTCATCTCCTCCCGACTGGACTACTGCAACTCACTTCTCCTCAGCATCAGCTCTACCAACATCCACCGACTCCAACTGGTCCAGAACGCAGCCGACTGACTCATCACCCGCTCCAAATCCTGGCACCACATCAATCCAGTCCTCAAATAACGCCACTGGCTTCCTATCTCCCACCGGATCACCTACAAAATCCTGGTCGTCACCTACAAAGCCCTCCACCATCTGGCCCCCTCATACCACACTGACCTTACTGACCGCCTCAAGTCCCATCTCTCCAGCCCCATTACTTAAGCCCAAAATGTTGAGGTACTTGTACTATACTTGAGCCTTTTCTTTTCAGAAATATTGTACTTTTTACTTATATATATGTATATATATATATATATATATATATATATATATATATATATATAATATATATATATGTTTTTTTCCACCACCACCTCCACCACTGGCTCCGAGTCCGCCTCCCCCACCGCCTCCGCGTCCGCCTCCACCACTGCCTCCGCCTCCACGTCCGCCTACGCGTCCGCCTCCACCACCGCCTCCACCACCGCCTCCGCGTCTGCCTCCGCGTCCACTCATCTTAATGGATGGGTGTGTGGGTGGATGGATGGATGGATCTGAGAGAGGAAAGCAGGTTAAAGTGAATTAATCTGTTTGTTTATATATTGCAAATATATTGTTTTTGTCGATACCTTTATATATAATTTTTAATTGCAGGGCCATAATTAATTATCATGCTTTTATTTAGAAAAAGTTGAATATATTTGACTGTATTACTGCATGTCTCAAATTGTCTTTAGTATGGTGAACCTAAGATGATATTGGGGCCGAATCAAAATCTTCGAGGGGCCGGGTTTGGCCCACGGGCCTCAAGTTTGGCCAGTGTTTATCCAATAATGAATTGTGGTGCACATATTTTTTAATTCTGTTTTTATTTACTGTTTTAAAGTTTAACTGTTTTTACAGTTCCTCTTGTACATAATTAATTTGAAAACCAATGTATGAATTCCTGTTTTAATGTACAATTAAATATTTAATAAAGAAATTCTCTATTTCAATTCTCCATAGTTCACCTGATTCAAGGATCAAATTCAGCTGTTTAAATGACTGATTTTATTCTACCTTTGTCTGAAAATAAGAAGTATTTAAGGGGGTAACTGGTGCTTACAGAACATTATTATTAATAGTCATTATAAACTAAACCATTAGACACTATTTACAATTCAGAAATATGAGTCAACTCTTTCTACAGAGTTGAGTTCACAGCGCAATGCCAGACTCTGTCTGTAAATCTCTCATTTTAGTGTTTTCAGACGCACCAGTAAGAATTATCACCAGAAGAAAATCTGATTTATGATATTTTACAAAGTCAAAGTCTGGACTACTTCTTAAATGCTTTGTTTGTTCAGTGGAGTCTGGTTTAGAATCTGAACTTACCTTCAGTTGATGAACTTTTAAATGTCAAAACAATCTCTCTCTCTGCTGTCTCGCTCTGCTGATTGAAGGATCGATTGTGCGCGAGGAAGCTGCTGGCAAGCTGCTTTATCTCTGTCTCTCTCTCTCGCTCTCTCTCGCTCTCTCTCTGTCTCTGTCTCTCTTTCTCTCTCTCTCTCTCTCTCTCTCTCTCTCTCTGTCTGTCTCTGTGACAACACTGAACCAACCATTTATGCATGGAAAAGTACTCTTTCATTTTCGTTTTCTCTGAACAGTGAACCTGAAAGGTAATCACACACACACACAAACACAAAGAGACACACACACACAGACACACACACACACACACACACACACACACAGTATCGAATATACTAAAATTTATTTTATTAGCGGATGATACAAATATTTTCTGTTCTGGTGATAATTTACAGCAGCTTTTGGAGATGATCACACCAGAAATTGCCAAATTAAAACAGTGGTTTGATGTGAATAAACTGTCATTAAATATAAGCAAAAGAAAAGATAATGTTATTTGGAAAACATAAAATAAACCCTCAAGTATAATTAAAAATCGATAACATAAGTATTGAAAGAGTATATGAAAATAAATTTCTTGGTGTGATTTTAGACCACAAAATCTGCTGGAAACCTCATATAAACCATGTCAAAGCAAAACTAGCTAAGACCATAGCAATAATAAATAAATCAAGACATATTTTAGACCGTAAATCATTACATACTCTGTATAATACCCTCATACAACCATTTCAAAGTTACTGTGTGGAAATCTGGGAAAATACATACAGTTGAAACCAGATATTTACATACACTTCAGAAAAAAATACAAAAACTTTTATTTCTTTACTGTTAGTTCTTTACAAAAGAAAACTCCAGATGATTCCATTCTGAGCTTAAGAAGCTTCTGATCGGTTAATTGATTCCATTTGAGTTAATTGGTGGCACACCTGTGGATGCATATAAAGGCACACCTCAAACACAGAGCCTCTTTCTTTGACATTATGGGAAAATCAAGAGAAATCAACCAAGACATCAGGAAAAGAATTGTGGAGCTCCACAAGTGTGGCTCATCCTTAGGTGCAATTTCCAGATCCCTGAAGGTCCCACGTTCATCTGTTCAGACAATAATACGCAAGTATAAAAAACATGGGAATGTAAAACCATCATACCGCTCAGGAAGGAGATGGATTCTGAGTCCCAGAGATGAACGTTTTTTGGTGCGAAATGTGCAAATCAATCCCAGGACAACAGCAAAAGACCTTGTGAAGATGCTAGCTGAAACTGGTAAGACCGTGTCATTATCCACAGTAAACGAGTCCTGTACCACCATGAGCTAAAAGGTTATTCTGGCAGAAGAAAGCCATTACTTCAAAACCACCATAAAAAAGCCAGAGTACAGTTTGCAACTGCACATGGGGACAAAAATCTTAATTTCTGGAGACATGTCCTGTGGTCTGACGAAACAAAGATTGAACTGTTCGGCCATAATGATAAACGTTATATTTGGAGGAAAAAGGGCGAAGCTTTGAAGCCTCAGAACACCATCCCAACTGTGAAGTATGGGGGTGGTAGTATAATGTTGTGGGGCTGCTTTGCTGCAGAAGGGACTGGTGCACTTCACAAAATAGATGGCATCATGAGAAAAGAAAATTTTGTGGATATATTGAAGCAACATCTGAAGACATCAGCCAGGAATTTAAAGCTTGGTCGCAAATAGGTCTTCCAAATGGACAATGACCCCAAGCATACCTCCAAATTAGTTACAAAGTGGCTTAAGGACAACAAAGTCAATGTATTGGAGTGGCCATCACAAAGCCCTGATCTCAATCCCATAGAAAATTTGTGGGTGGCACTGAAAAGGTGAGCGCGAGCAAGAAGGCCTACAAACCTGACCCAGTTACACCAGTTCTGTCAAGAGGAGTGGGCCAAAATTCCAGCAAACTATTGTAGAAAGCTTGTGGAAGGATACCCAAAACGTTTGGCCCAAGTGAAACAGTTTCGGGGCAATTCTACCAAATGCTAAGGAAGTGTGTGTATACTTCTGACTTTGATGAAAGTGATAAAAAAAATACATAACAATTCTCCCTCGCTCGATTCTGACATTTAACAAATGCAAAAAAATATGTTAATATGTATTGATCTAAAACAGAAAAAGTTTACTCTGATTTAATGTATGACCGTAAAGAAATAAAAGTTTTTGTGTATGTAAATATCTGGTTTCAACTGTACAAAACCAACCTACAGTCCTTATGCACATTACAAAAGAGAGTAATCAGAATCATAAATAATGTCGGATACCTGGAGCATACAAGTCCTTTATTCTTCAAGTCACATATTCTGAAATTCATTGATCTGGTTAAATTTAAGACTGCACAAATCATGTTCAAAGCAAGACATAATTTACTTCCAGGAAATTTACAAAAAATGTTTATGGAAAGACAGGGTACGTATAACCTGAGAGAACAAATAAACTTTAAAAAACTCTAAAAAGTATGTGCATCACGATCGGTGGGGTGAGTTTGTGGAATGGGTTAGACCAGGAGCTTAAACATATACAAATATAATAAAGTTTAAAAAGTTATATAAAAACACTTTATTAAAAGGATATGAAGAGGAAGAGAGATGATTGTGAAGGTGGGTTAGTGTGCGGATTGTTATAGGGATGGATTACGGAAATGGGTTGTTGACTTACCTAAAATGTAAATAAATAAACAAAAGATTTGAATCGTGAAAAATTTGAGATGTATTGTTGTGTTTATTGGTTATCCTGTTGTAAAAATATATGATAAATAAAGAAACGAGTTGAAGTGAATGAGGGGTAGGAAACATTACAAGCTTAGGGTTCATCCTGCTTCTTTACAGACACATTTTTGAAATTAGAAATTGTAATAGTATTTTTAATATTATTTGTAAACACTGTATGGATATTGTTCTTTTTTCCTGTGTGTGTGTGTGTGTGTATGTATGTATATATATATATGTGTATATATATATATATATATATATATATATATATATATATATATATGTATGTGTGTGTGTATGTATGTATGTGTATATATATATATATGTGTGTGTGTGTGTGTGTATTTGTGTGTATATATATATGGGTACATACTGTATGCGTATATGTATTTTTTTGTTTTGTTCGAAATTAAATTAAATTAAAAAACAAACCCACAAAGAGACACACACACAAAAACACAGACACACACATAATCACACACACACACAAAAACACACACACAGACAACGACACAGACACACCGACACACACACAGACAACACACACTGACTACGTTTACATGCAGCCAATAACCCGTTCAAAACCGGAATATTAGCAATAACCCGGTCGCGCACGGCCATGTAAACACCGGCAAAAACCCGAATATGCTCATATTCCGGTTTTTAAAAACCCGAATATGCTACCTGGGTTACCCCTTTTCTAACCCGAAATTTTGGTCATGTAAACGCGTATCGGCATATCCCCATCAAAAGGAACATTGATTTGTGTTCTGCGATGTTCTATCGCAAGGAATCTTGGTCTTTTAGTAGAGGAACTTCTTGTATGCGCCAGAAAACATAGTTATAATAATAATTATATACTATAATAATATAGTTATATATATGTCAATGCAGAAAACCTGCACGCAGTATACCGGAAGTAAACAAGAAGTAGAGGTAAACATGGCGGGCGCGCACAGCACCACACTTTTGGGCGCAGGAGGAAACCAATTTCTTTATTAGTGTGGTGAAAACCATGAATATAATGTCTTTGTTGATGGCAGAAAGTACCGAGATAGTGAGATTTATAAGAAGGTGACCGAAAAGTTATTGCGTCTTAAGGTTGTCCGGGGTTACGCTCCCAGACGCTTAAACGTCGCCGCGTACGTCGGGATATTGCCAATTGATTACAAATTCCATGTAGGAGTAACTCTCTCTGCTCACACATGTAAACGGGTTATTCCGAATGTTTCAGAAACCCGAATAGTGACCTTAACCCGACTATAACCCGAAAATTGACAGCTTGTAAACGTAGTCATTGTCTCTCAGAACACTAGCTTCTAGCATCAATACACAAATTAAAACACTTTACAGTTTGAATAAAAAGTAAATAAATGCAGTTTAATAATTGTTGAGGAATTTCACACTAATCAATATTTTCTTCTGTGTGTCTGTGTGTGTGTGTGTGTCTCTGTGTGTGTGTGTCATACATCTGTTAAATGATTAAAATAAAATACTGTAAACACATCTAGTAAGATACATATACACCCATGCCATAGCCACATGTCTCAGCTTACTATAGAAAGAATCCAGAAGCCAAAAGACTTAAAAATTGATTTTATATGAATTTATTTCTACAGAAATGTCTGTCCGTTTTTCTTATTTTAATTTGAAAAGTGCAAAGAAAAAAGCCAATAAATACATAATAAAACACTTCTCAAATACGCAAACACACCCACATCAATCACAAACATACTAGAAATAACTATATACATAAATATATAGAAATAAGTCATTACAAATTCCATAGGCTGTGATATTCTGATGATAGGCCCAGTTTTTGCTTTGATAGAGCTCCTGCCAATACAGGGTTAAAATGTCATGCCCATATTTGGTATCATTCGAATTGTCTGCTCATTGGCTAAAAAGGTAGACGGGTCTTGTAGCATTTAAATCTAACTGGTCCGTGCAAATGTCGATCGTCTCAACGTGGTCCCTGACATGGTGTCATCGGCTTGTCCGCTTCCATTGGCCATAGGCAAACCTGAACGGATTGGCTAATATGAGATTTCGATCGAAAGCTTAGAAGCTAGGGAATACAATGACGCCCACAACAATCATGTAGGAAGCTGGGGAGCGAAGCTATCGGCGATTGAAGTGCGGAAATGGAAAACTGTTTCGCGTTTTTCCGTTGTGATTCGGCCAGAAACGTCAACATTGTGAGGCGAAGAGATCGTTTTGGAATATAAAGCTTGGATATTACCTTTCCTTGGACTCTTGGGGATTTATGAAAATCAAGTTTTGGGCAAAATACCACTTTTTTGCTGTAAGGACAACGAAAACAGGTATGCATGCACTCTCAGCTCTAACGACCAGCTGCACAGGTTACGGCTGAATTGTTTTATTTTCAGTTACTTTGTAACAGTTGTGTAACTGCTATAAATCACCTTATGCTTTGTATGTGGGCTTAAATTAATCATTAGAGGCTAAGTTTTCAATTGGTGTGTCGCATGGCTGTATAGTTGGAAGATTTAATGCTTTAAAGTTATAAAAACGCTAATGAGTGGACGTTTTATCGAGGTTACAGCGACGCCACAGTCACAAAGTGTCCCGTTGACGGGACGGTGACCCTTGAGAGGTTAAAAACCACACTTTGTTACCATATGAAACACACACGTTTCACATTACTATACTCTGTTTGCACGAGTTACACTCTGCTGTGATAAACCTAAAACACTTTTAGCACTTCTACTTCCCTATGATTAGAGTAGGCTACCATCAACAAAGTACAAATATAATGTAAATTCACCAAACACTACACAAGACCAATGTTGCAGACTGAAGAAACTCATTTATTTCTCAACACGCCCAAAATGTTGATAGGGAGATTCATAATACTGTAACAAAATGTCACTTTACGTATTGTACTGTAAGTTTACTGTAAAAAAAAAAAAAACTAGACATTGTCTCTTCGCCTAGCTGGATCTGGCCAGAGAATTTCATCAACATCGCAGGCAATGTCATTAGCAAGACACCTTGGAAAGAAACGTCTTGAATGACGAATCCATCCTTGCATTGCTGCTACCTCCCTCTGGTCCCAGGCCTCCTCCATGGCTTGGATGAGGGTTACCTCAGCCTGGAGACGCAGATCATATACCTTCCACCGCCATGCCGAGAAAAACTCTTCTATAGGGTTGAGGAATGGAGAGTATGGTGGAAGATAAAGGACGGTGAAATGTGGATGTTGCTGAAACAAGTTCTGAACCAGAGCAGAGCGGTGGACACATTGTCCCAGACAACAATGTATTGCATATGATCGATTTGATTTGCTGCTGTTATGTTGTGCAATTGGTCCAAGAATGTAAGTATGAGTGCTGTGTTGTAAGGGCCCATATGGGCATGGCGGTGGAGGACCCCATTCTGTGTAATGGCTGCACAGTCACAGAGTGTTATATTACCCCCACGTTGCCCTGGGACATCGACTATAGCCCTGTGGCCAATGGTGTTTCTTCCCCTCCTTCGTGTTCTCGTCAGGTTGAACCCAGCCTCATCTACGTAAATGAACTCATGCTGGATCTCCTCTCCATCCATTCGTAAAACTCTCTGAAGAACAGTGTCAGGCAAAATTGTGTAGTTCAGTGTAGATGTAGTATAGATATTACAGTACAGTAAAAGATTATGAGACAGTATGCAAGATCACACTGCTAAAGTGAATACATACCTCTGCATAATCATGCCGCAGTCGTTTCACCCTGTCGGAATTGCGCTCGAAAGGCACTCGATAAATTTGCTTCATTTGAATATGGTTGTTTTTTAGGATGCGTGCCAGTGTTGATGTTGAGACCTGATGAATATCGTTGAAACTGGCGTGGTTATTGACAATGGTAGTTTGGAGCTGATTGAGTGTTATAGCATTGTTGGCCAAAACCATGTTTACTATCTCCCTCTCTTGCTGTTCTGTGAACATAGGAGGCCTTCCCCCTTGTTGTTCCTGACCCTCAATCCTATGTAGAAAAAAAAAAACAGTTTACAAAAGTACAGTAATTTCACAGGAAAAGGTAACAGAAGTGCTGATAGTGCATAGAATACAGTACTGTAAGCAGTTACTGAAACCGTGCAGATGTGTTTGATATGATGATATTTTTACAATACCTATTTTCCAGTCGAAATGTTCTTATCACACTTGCCACTGTGTATCGGCTTAGATTTGGCTGTACTCGCATTCCAGCCTCCCTCAGCGTCAGGCCGTGGTTGACAACGTGGTCAACCAGTGTCTCATTTGTCAGATTCGGTCCTCTTTGAGCACCTTCTTGTCTTCCTCTTCCTCTTCCTCTACCTCTACCTCCAGCATGGCCTCCATCTCTTCCTCTTCCTCTGTTGATTCCTCCTCTGTTGATTCCTCTTCCTCCTCCTCCTTGTCCTCCTCCTCGTTCTCCTCGTCTTACTCTTTCTCTGACTCTTTCCATTGTGCTTGAAGACCAATGAACTCACCGGCTGGTTTTTATAGTGCTTATACACCTGATTGGTGTGTCTACAATTAGGCAAACAAGTGTTTGCACACCTGATGACTGTGTTGAACCAATTGGTTGGACGGTGCGGTAATTTGACAGTCAGTGCTTTGGTATTGCAAGGAAGTGACTTCATGATAGATTTTTGTGTGTAATGTATGTTAAGTGTGTTTAGTGTTTTGCAAATCACTGTGTGTAGAGTTTTGCAACAAGTGTGAGGTTGACAATGTGCTTATAGTTGTGCAAATATCGGCTGATGTTTTGCTTCTTGAGTGTAAGGTTTTGCTAATAGTGTACTACTTTTAATGTTAGTGTGTAAGCAATCCAAAAAAACTGTAATATTTGGCTTTTGAATTTCAATTTAACATTGGCTTTTAATTTTCATTTAATATTTGGCTTTTGAATTTATATGAATATTTTACTTAAAATACTGTTTTGTAAATCTGCAGTCCTCTGATGAGTTATGGGTTGTGGAGAACAAGTGCAAGGTAAGGCCATAACTAAAATCCAAAATCACTTTAATTGCCTTTTGCACCAGTAATCGTTTCAGTTGCTTGTAACATGGAGCAACTTTCTTTCAAACTTCAGGTGGTTTGTCCAATTTGCACCACAGAATTCCCAGACGATGAGATCACATTCCATGCTAGCCTATGTGGAGAGAGGTAATCTGCTTTGTTCAGCTCTCTGTATAATACATATTTTGTCTATGTATACATATGCAGTGTTAGGTGTTTGAAACTGCATTGTTTTTCATGTACAGCTTTGAATGTACAGTGACTTGTGGCCCAAGTACGCATGCTCAAACTCCAGTATGTAAATCAAGAAGGTATGTTTTATTTAGATGCCCTTCGTGTGAGTTTATATCAAATACAGAAATATTTCTGTGGACCATAATTTACACCATCTTATCTAGACATCACATTCTATCAAATTATTTAACACAGCACATTTATAATCACATGTAATTTTATTCTTTTCCAAACACTGTTCAGCATAATGCTTGATGGAACTATGAAATGGCAGTAATGTATACAAATTGTTTTTATAATTTGGGACCATCTTATATGTTCTCTGTCCTCTTTAAGTACGGAAGATGTATTGCACTTCCTTGCACATCAAGTTGACACAACAACAGAATTTAAGTTGTGTGTGGACAGAGAAGACCTTCCAGACAGGGGCATTCTCCAGTGGAAAAGAAAGAAAGCTGCATCTCCTGCCAGTGCTCTTAAGGTGGTGTATATAGGAGAGGCAGGTATTGATACAGGAGCCCTTAGGAAAGAGTTTTTAACAGGTAAGTTGGTCATTTAACCGCGGTTTTCTAATATGAAAAAAAAACAATCAATAAGCTAAAACAGGGTATTGCTGTTTTGTCTAAGGGCGTTTTCACACATACCTCGTTTGGTCCGGACTTTCGGACTTTTTAGTTTGATCCGAACCAAAATTAAAGGTGTGAAACCTCCCCCGGACCACGGTCCGGATCAAAAGACCAAATTTTGGTCCAACAAAAAGAGGTGGTCTCGGTCCGGACCAAACTGAACCATGGTCCGGTTCGTTGATAGTGTGAAAGCATTTTTTGGATGGTTCGGACTTTCGGACCAAATACAGGAAGCTCTGGCAGGCTCTCCTCGTGTTACAAGACCGGGGAAGCTCCTTTAAGGAATAGCTCGGTGCTTAGTGAGAGAGAGAGAGAGAGAGAGAGAGAGTAAATGCGCTCAGAGTAGACAACTGTCGGCTATCAGAGCAGAGAATACATCAGCAGTTTATTTGTTAAGTGGTAGTAAATGTACAGTGTAGGTTTCAGTTTGTCTCTGAATAAATGCTCCAGAAAGAAAGTTCCCGTGTCTTGCTTCTCTACATCACAACAAAACAAAAAGAGCCGCGGCAGTAGGGGAGAGCAGCGGTCAGTTGAATAGCCTAAACTCGGACCCAGAGAGAGGATACGAGAGGACGGGGAAGCCGTCAACAAACCAATCAGTTCTAAGTATCTGGAGACGCAGCTCACGTATGTGATGACGGCAGGACGTAGTTTTGTCACATATAGATCTGTAGTGCGCTTGCAAAACTGCAGTGTGAAACCAAAACTTACCGGATCAAATGTATACAATGTAACAAAAACATGAACCTTGGTACGGACCTTGGTTCGGACTTTCATGTGTGAAAACGCCCTTAGGCTTTGCACCAAAAGAGTTCCAGGGAGGACTGCCACTTGTTGATTTATTATCCGTTCCACAGCCCTCTTGTTTCTTTGTGGTCTTGCTGGTGCTAGTTAGCCGTGTGTTAGCATGCTTTTGTCCATTGTTTTGGGTCACTGGTAAAGTGGTGTCATTTCCACATGATCTGTTCACTTCCACATTTACTTCTAACCGGTATATTTTGGTTTCCAGAACTGCAATCTTCTGAAGGAGTTTGTAGTAGTCCTCTATGGAGAAGGGTGGCATCTTGCTGCTAATTAGCTTTAGCTACAGTCACTTTAGGACAGGCTTGAGCTATTGGTAGGCCACGCTCACGCAGAAAAATGTTCAAATAGGACAATAGCCTACTATGTCTACAAAAAATGTATAGTCCAGTGATTTATAAGTATCCAAGAGCCGCTGCTCATAGTTTCTCTAAGAGGAAAAGCAAGATTATCAGCAGAAATATGCAAGCAGAAGCAGGAGCAAGCAGTAGAGCGTCTGCACTGTAAGAAGCAGGAAGTAATATGTACCATATATATGTATATGTACCATATATGTAATCAATATTTTATAGTAATAATAGTTTATTTTTCCATATTGTTTTATGTTTATTGGTTCCGTTTTACTGTGTCTTAACGGGAAATAATTGGTGGGACAATAACGTTTTATTCTAAGATAAAACCAAAAATACAAATACAAAATGCAAACAATACATAAAGTGAAAATATATATATTTTTTTTTAAAGTTATTCATACCTTTTTATTGTAGCCTACTTCTGTATTTTGTACTTTTTTTCAAAATGATGACATATTGTGACCTGAAGGTGTCGCTGCAGCAGAAAAGAACCGGAAAGGGAACCGGAAGGAAAACAAAAATCAAATCTGGTGTTTGACCTAAATTAACATGACAGCTCCCATGACTGTCTCATGCTGACCGTTAGGCACAAACCTTAGTTTTTCGTTAAATAGTTACAGTTTTTCCAGGCAGATTATGGGTCTTTCTTGATCCGTGAAGACATCATTAGGTGACGCCATGTTGGCATCAGTGGTTGTCGCGACAGCAGCTTCCAGAGGGAAGTTGAGGTCGCTGGTCTCTGGGAGCAGGAGACTGTCCAGCAGCCACCTTGGCTCCCAGGATGGAGGTCCCTACCCTCTGCCCGAAACCCCCACTCTTCTCCTGGGAAGCGAGCCGCCTGCGATGGAGCGGAGACCCAGGAAAGATCCCAGCGACTGCTCCGTTCTCCTCTTCCCCAGCCAGGGCAGCCAGTTTATGGGCATGGGTAGAGGACTTTTGAAGTACCCTAACGTTAAGGAAATGTTCACGGTGGCCCAGAAGCTCCTCGGGTACGACCTGCTGTCTCTGTGCCTGGAGGGCCCCGAGGAGGAGCTGATGAAGACGGTTCACTGTCAGCCGGTGGTGTTTGTCACTTCACTGGCTGCGGTAGAGAGGCTCAACCACGAAAACCCCAAGGTGGCTGTCTGATTTTAATAATCTATAATCGATCGACAGCAGTTTTTTTGCAGCGGTGAAAGAAGTATTTTGATAGTTTTAGTACAATATACAAATATGTATTAAAAGTAAAAACCCTGCATTCAAAATCTTACTTGAGTAAAAATAGTAATGGGTAAAACCATTGGCTAATTTACAGAGGGGTGGTACAACCCCCCATAATCAAAACCATTAATAATAATTTCCTTTAAATAATTAAAGACATTTGCACCATAATTTGTTGCAGAAAAGGCACACATTGTTGCAAAAACGTTCACCAGAATTCAGGAAAAGAAGTGTTTAATAGAGATGCACCGATTACAACTTTCTAGGCCGATTTCCGATTTTCTTTGACTTATAGGCCAGCTCATACCGATTTTAGCCGATTCAGATTTCATTTTTTCTAACCACTTTACAGCACACACTAATATTTATTTTCTATCTTTTCTTTAATAGAACATTTTGCACAGAACTTAGAAATTTTTTTTAACAGATAATGGATCGCTATAAAATAGAACTATATAAATTACTCCTGAAGTGGAATATTCACACACATCTAAAATGCAATGTTAGAACCATTTCCTTCTTTTCACATCCAATCACGACCGGCATGAAATCAGCATACGTCAGACTGATCTGCCGGTCGCTGGTCATGGCCGAGCACGTGAAAACCGGCCGAATTCCGGTCACCTGCCGGTCTATCGGTGCATCTCTAGTGTTTAATATGCTCAAAATTTCCATTTGGATCAAAAGTAGAGATCTCAACCCCCCCATTGTCGAACCCAAAGTTACGCCCTTGGGTAAAACATCTTATTTAGTATATATTTTTTTTAAACTCTCTACACTTCTGTCCACAGGCCATTGAGACGTGTGTTGCTGCTGCGGGTTTCAGCGTTGGAGAATTTGCTGCCCTGGTTTTTTTCTGGTGCCATGAACTATGCAGAAGGTAAACGCGTTTCTTAACTTGTAAATGACAAAAATGTTGCTCAGTTAAAAGAAATATAATACATGACCCCCTATGTGTCTTCTAGCTCTGTATGCAGTGAAGGTCCGTGCAGAGGCCATGCAGAAAGCGTCTGAGCTGGTTGCTAGTTGGATGCTGTCAGTCATCGGTAGGCCACAGGCCCAGTATAAACATGCCTGTGTGCAGGCTAAAGAGCACTGCACAAGCCTGAGGATCAAGGAGCCGGTTTGCTCTGTGGCCAACTATCTGTTCCCCGATGGTAGGGTCATCGCAGGGCACCAAAAGGTATGTAGGATTATGGCAGCCTTAGGATGAACATATAATGTACCACAAAAAATCCTTTACATCCTTGTTGTTTTATTATTAGTTCAAAAATAGATTAAAGAAATCATTAATTGACCAATACAGAAAATAATAGACCGAAACATAGGAATGGAAATAGGGTTGTGCCGATGGACGATATCATCGTCCATCGTGGACGGTTGACCGGCATCACGATGGAGAGCCACCATCTTGATGCCACGCCCCCCACCCTGTCAGACAAACGCTACCTGGACTAGTAACGTATCAGCATGCGGTAAACATGCTCTGCGCCTCAGGTTGGACACAGCTGTCTCGAGCGAGAGAGAAAAAAGCGTTAACGTGGAACGCTATCACACTTTCCTTTATCCCTTCATTGGACTACCTTTGTTGATACTACTGTGTGCATGCATGAATAAGTAAGTCTGATGATGAGGTTATGTAGGATTTATGAATGTACGTTAGCAACAGTAGGCTAATTCACGAGGGTGCTATTAAATGTGTGAGCTAATACTGCGCATCTGTTCATGTGCAGAGTTGGGTTTCTGTTTATTGAAAGCGTTATTCAGTGCTAATATAACTGATAATGTAGTTTAAACTCAGTAATGGTATATTAGGTTATTACTGTCGCTCTGTTAAAGGCAAACGTTCCACTTTCCTGTCGTTAAGCAGATCACGGACATCTGATTGAGTCTAGACTTTACGGCACTGTAGTTAAGTGAAAGTAGGTCAAGTTGTTATTTACTGCCCCTACCAGCGCCAGCATTTAATACTGTCTATTTACAGAGGGCATTTAAATGTATGTCAGATTGTTTCTATGTTAATTGTTAGCCCATATAGTAGAAACAAATATTTATGTAAAAAGAACCCCGACAATGACGATATCATCGTCCATCACGACGTTTTACTGTAAACATCGTCAAGTGCCAATTTAGGGGACATCGCCCAACCTTAAATGGAAAGGTATTGTTGTAGATTCTTGTAAGTTATTGGAAGATCTGAAAGATTGTATGCTGTATTTGCATATCTATTTGTTTTGTAATAATATGATATTGTGAAGTAGGGGCAGGCCCAAATAAGCTATTTGCTTCTGCCTGCTCATTTTCGAACTAATCCTTTTTAAAAAAAAAAAAAAAATTCTGATTGTTTGTGTTTTATTTTGTGGTTATAATTTAATTAAATCTTTTCTTTGCAACATTGTTGATTGTTTGAGATAAATAAATAAGATAGAATCCTCTTGTGATATCTCTTTCATCATAACTGTGTTGTCTCCTCAGGCTCTGGATTTCCTCCAGCAAAATTCCCGACGTCTCCAGTTCGTGAGGACCAAACCTCTCCCAGTCAGCGGGGCTTTTCACACCGAGCTGATGGAGTCGGCTACTGAACCCCTCAGAGAGGTGCTCAGACAGGTGGAGGTCAGTCAAACTTTCTTCATGGTGTTATGTGTTATGGTAATTTAATGATTTCCATGTTTCCATTTTATATGTTTGGAAATGTAATATAAATGTGAATGTTGCCTTGTTTTTTATATATAGTGAAAGAATATTAAAAGTGCACTGTAAAAAATGTAAAATGAACCATTCTTGTGGCACCCATGGCCTGCCCTTAAAACACCCACTTTGGGAAGCATTAATAATCTGTAAAAGAGTGCTAATTTACAAAACCTATAAGACAGATGTGATGTTAAAACCACCCCTTTAAACTGCCCAACAGCTTGCTCTAAACCAGCTTCTTTGTAGTTTGATAGTAAGCTAAAAATCGTTGGCTTTTGCCGCTCTAGCCGCTGGCTAAATGAACATGTGATAAATGCAACAATGTTACAACTGCAACCCCGAATCGCACAGAGTCTACAGAATTAAAGGTGTGAACCAGTGACTGTTAAAAAACATCAAAAGGTGTGAATGTGCCCTTAGACTCCAGAATTGCTTCATATTGTGTTAAAGGACAATTCCGGCGCAAAATGAACCTAGTAACATATGTGTACCCAGTCGACCGTTCTCTGGGACATGTTTTCATGCTAATCAAATGTGTATTTAGCTTGAAACAAGCTAGCGTGAACCAGTGATTAGCTGCTAACGCTACCATCTCGAAGTCACAATCAGTCAAACGACGAACGCCATGCAACCAGTTACCAGTAACATAGCTCAAACACAGCCTTCGTGAGTCGACTGGTCATGATTGTTTTCCAAGATGCCACCCGCATGTAAACATGAACGCTACTGTCTTTATAATCTATCTTTTTAATAAACTGTCTGTACACTTACAAAGTTCTCAATGCTTCGGTTTACATGTAGGGACCCTCATTATGCTACCTTTAAAGTGTGGTGCTATTTTGAGCCTTGTTAGTGGTATAAAATAGCGATTTACCCTCTGCCCCGAAAGGTAGCGTTAGCAGCTAATCGCTGGTTTGCGCTAGCTTGTTTCAAGATAAATACACATTCGATTAGCAGAGAAGGGTCGACTGGGTACACATATGTTATTAACCCCTAGGTTAATTTTGCGCTGGAATTGTCCTTTTTAAGGTGAAAATGAAAGATCATCTTCAGTTCAATGAAAAAAGGTAAATATGTGAAACATTTGCGGTCAGGTTTTCACAGTGTGTTTTTATTGAACCCATTTAAAAAGACAAATGCACAGATATGAGATTAATAAAAAAAAAAAGACATTTTAATAATTGAAGTGTGGCAGTAAAACCGGATCACCACCAGAGTACACTAACACTATTTTTAAATTTTAACCTGCAAGTCTTTGAAATGTGGCAGGTAACCAGATCACCCGGAGTACACCAACACTATTTTAACCTGCAAGTCTTTGAAATGTGGCAGGTAACCGGATCACCCAGTTTGTTTTTTTTAAGTTAAATTAAACTAAAGATCACAATTGCTTGGCTATGAAAACAGAAGAAACAGTCCTGACAATGCACAGTGGTGTGTCTTGTGTGCGTGAGTGCGTGCGTGCGTGTACGTGCGAGAGGATATATTTGTCGTTTGGTGGGTTAGCAGTCCATTTGTCTGTCTTCTCTTTGAATTTTTGTGTCTCTCAGCCTCATAGAAGTCCAACAGTTTGAACCCCCAGGTCATCTCCTTCCCCATGCCCTGTGCCTTGTAGGGGAAGAACACTCTGGAGGGGCAGTAGTGTATTTCCCTGGTACCCCGGGGGAAGCTGTCATGTACAGTATGTGAGGGCTGTCAGGGCCCTGCTTTAGGGGTTGATGACAGAACCTGCACAGGGGCAACCTGTTGGAAGCTGCACTGCTGACTTCCTGTTCGCCCTCTCCTCTGACTCCATCTACGACTTCAGCTGACTGTAGGCTAAACAGTTCCTGGTCATCTTTTTCTGCTGCAGCTGCTGATGCGGCCGCTGCTGCTTGATGATGATGATGATGATGTTGTTGTTGTTGTTGTTGAACCAGGATGTCTGACCCAATCCGCTCCACTGTAGACCGGCTCAGAGACTCCTCCTAGTGCGGAGCAACAGGTGGAGGGGTTGAGAATGGCACAATCATATATTTATTATATAGTTTCTTACCAAACTCGGACAAAACATGCATCAAAAATTGTTTGTGGATTGTGTGAAGAGTTGTTTGAAATAAATTCAGTTAAAAAACAGTTCAATTTGTTACATTTATTATATATTATCCCCATAGTCTTGACATTTTGCATAGAGTAACTGATTACTAATTCAACCTTATTAAGCCTATTAAGCCTGACCATTAACTGGTCTGTAGGAGGATGGTAGGTAGGTAATTTGAATGACCTGTATCCATGAAAGACTGCCTCTGGTAGCAGCTGTGTGCTGGGACCGCTGGGACCGGGAAACTGCTTCAGAGCCCTGCTGAAAGACCACTCCAGCTGTGTGATCAGCACCACTCCAACTGGATCTTCACTGGTCTCCTGCAATACAGCATCACATATAGTGATTTAGTCAGTCTAAGCCTACAGATCAAAAATATTTTGCATTCATTTGCTATTGGGTCATATTACTCTCAAATGCAATTATACACATGTTCACTGTGAAAATCCCTACATGCTAAATAGAGCAACCAACAATCACAATAACCTGTCACACATAAGATACATAATAGATATGTGACATTTTTTAAAAGTTGTAAGCTAAATGAGGAACAATTCAATTTCCTCACAATTTTAAACACATTTACACTGCAAGTGTCAGACTGAGCAGAATATGGAGCATGCAGGAGACAGACTGGGGCAACAGCCTCCCGTGTAAGAAGAAAGGGCATTAGAGGCGGGAAAGGCGTACGGCACGTAGTGAAATATCAAATGAGATAAGGGCAACAATCACACTTTAATCAACCATGGCCTGGCATGACAGGCTGGGTGGAGAGTACAGCCTCTTTTCTTTTTACCTGCACTTGTACAGCAGTTCCTAATAGTTTTGCTTTTGTATATCTTTTTTTTTGTACAAGCTTTCTTTATGTATATTTCCTATGGCTAGTATGTACACACAATGACAAGATACATGTTTTGTTGAAAATGTTTTTGTTGACATCAATAGTATTCAGCTGCCTCAATATAAAATGTTAGACTTCAGACAATATTTCATAGTGGGCAACTATCACACTTTCAGATTACACTGTCATTAGACAGGATGTCTTTGCATTTTGACTGTGTTGGTCTAAGCAATAATTAATAATGATTGTTTTGATGCCACTTAGTTATTCATTGATGGATTTATTTACATTTGAAACAGGATTTCATTATTTTGATTGAGTAATCACCTTTTATAGGTCACATAGATTATTGGAATGCTGAATGTGCCATGTGGTGTGAGAGCTGTACTTAGAGTTTTGACAATTGTAAATTTGGTTCAGTAAATGTGCCAAAGAGATTTAGAAAAACTGTAACCTGGATTACCTGAGAGTCTGTGGCCACCACAGCAGCAGGGCAGTGATCCTCGGTCTCCATAGCTACAGCAGCTGGGATGTTGGGTTGTAACCTGTGCTTGTCACAATTTAACACAACATGACGACAGCCTGGCTCCACATGCTGAAGTCCACATATCATCTGAGCTGAGGAGCTAGAAGGGGCTGGCAGCGGGGCCTTCAGCCTGGCTGTAAGAAGATTTTGGTCACAAAAACATTCAGGGCATTCATGATGGTTTAAAGTAAGAAGCAACAAATAATAACCTTTCACAGAAGCAACAATCCCAGAGTAGTCATCAGGGCTCGGCAGGTCTGGAAACCGGCGTCGTTGGCTCTGTCCTGTGTGCTGTAAAAACAATTCAGAGTCATTTTCCTCACACAGTCAAGTTAGTTTATTCTTCACAATGTGTCTTTATATGTTTTCTCTCTAACAAACTGTGAATACAGACTGAAAACACCATATTTCCTTAAATTATGAATCATTATTTATTTGTCATGAAAAAAACAATGCTTTTAAGAAAACAGGTAAAGCACAGAAACAATATCAATATATAGTAAGCACACAATCAATTCAATTCAATTCAATTTTCAATCAAAGATGTGGTTTGTTGTGCCTATTGAATATATAAATTTAAAATGCCAAATCCTTGAATGACAGCCTGAGAAAAAAAAACCTGTTGGTGGAGACACAGCCGTGGCTCTTTAGACTGCTGCTGCTGGCCCTGAAAGCACAGCTGACATTAGACTATTATCATGACCAGTAGGAGTAAGAGTTTAAAAAATACTCTGGTTATTAAACTAGATCCACCTACTTAGTTCAGTGTCAAATTTAGACTGAGAGAGATTAAGCATCCCCCTCTCCATCGCCACGAGATGACTGTAATGGTAACATTTATTGTGTGTCAGGTATTTACCTGATGGAGCCTTCGCTAAAGACACCGTAATCTTTCCTGGAAAGAAGTTGGATCCTGTGCACAGAAAAACACAATGCACATAATAATTTGTATGATTTTATTCATGAATATAATTATACTATTATCATAGATCGATAGATAGATAGATAGATAGATAAATAGACAGATAGATAGATAGATAGACAGACATAGATAGATAGATAGATAGATAGGTAGATAGGTAGGTAGATAGATAGATAGATAGACATATAGATAAATAGACAGATAGATAGATAGATAGATAGATAGATAGATAGATAGATAGATAGACAGACATAGATATAGATAGATAGATAGATAGATAGATAGATAGATAGATAGATAGATAGATAGATGAACAAAATGTTTCACCTATTAATCTTAACAATTTAATATTCTGTTTGGCATAGCAATTAAACCCCATTCCAGACATGCTGTAGTATTTAACGTTACCCATTCAAAATGTACACTATAGTTGCCTGAAATAGGAAGTATTTATGTCTCAGTGATATGATTTTTAAATACAAAAAATGTAGAAGCATGCAGCAAGAGAAAAAAATTAAAATCAGACAGGTCTTCCACAAAGTAACCTTATTACAATTGGTAAACATTACTAAAAAACGCTAAAATATAACGTTATGCATAACGTTAATGTATTAACCTTAATGTTAGCTAACATCATACCATTAACTAAAAACAGTTAGAACCTGTCAATCATAAAACAATAACACTAAACGTAACGTAACACTTTCCCATATAAACAAAGGAGACACATACATTTACTACTTACTTTTGATAAGTTTACCAGCTTCTTAGACGACAGAACAGTGATTAAAACGCCGTACATACCGATATAAAACCTCCGTGGATTATATTCTCTACTGCTGCTGCTGCTGATGATGTGAAGGCTGTCACTGTAAACAGGAAACAAAGAAGAAAAGAGTCTCTCCTTAACTTTATCCACAGGGGGAAACAGCGCCCCCGAAATCCAGCTTGTGGCCACAAATATATGACAGCCGTAGTTTAAGACTTACCATAGAGAATGAATGGTAAAAGTTAAGAGAATTAAGCCCTACTATTCACGGCTCGCGCGCGGGAGACCGGGGTTCGATTCCCCGACGGGGAGAATATTCTAACTGTTAATTATTTACCAAGGCTACATCGACACTACTGTTAGCCGGAGTGGTGTGGATACGAGGCCTTACCATAGAATAATATCTGCGTTTTTAAGAAAAAAAGGGTCAGAATGGGTAAAGTCCAACAAAGACAAAAGTTTTCCAGCAGCACTGAGCATGTTCCTGCTATCAAATAGAGCTTTGAGCTGCTTACACACCAACCAGACGGCCAACCGTCGGCAGAAAAGGCAGTTGGACTGATCAGTCTCCCCGAGTTGGTCAAAGAAATGCCTCAGAAAACACCGAAGAGACGAGACGTAATACGTCTCCATAACAGCAGGCGGCGCTAATCTGTATTGTTGCCCAAAAAATTAAAACCGGCAGCTGATTGGACGAACGCGTCACGTGGGTCTGTTTTCTTCCGAAATTCAAAGACAGACTGTCATGGCGGCTTGTTCAGAATACGATCTCGTGTTGTACTAAAATAGTTCACCGAAACATGTTTATGAAAACATTTTAAGCGAGAAATAGGCCATGCAGTTGCTGACTCTGTCATTTTCATTCTCATGTCACATCGGCCAAAATGAAGGCCGGCGGCCCTCGGGAGACGACGGAACGCGAACGCGCACCGAACAGACTCGAGTCACTGACCCGCCAGACTGTCCAACGGCCAATTATCGGCTCTATGTGTCCGTAACGTAAGACGTATCCAGAAACGTAAAACAACAACAATGAGGCTAAGAGGTTGTGGCTCAGCTAAGGTAAGAACAATGAGGCTAAGAACAACAATGAGAGTAAAAGAATTACATAAACATTTCAATATTTTTCATTGAAATATGCTCAATTATGTTAGTCAAATGTTAATGATTTGGAGAAAGAACAACAAGGGCGAAAATTAAGCCCAGGGATTTATTTGCTTGGACCAACCATCAGGTGGAACTGCTACTGAAAGGCATACAAGCTTACCTAACCGATAAGACTGACTGACGTGGGTGTCTGCATTCGTTTCCAAAGTTCTCAGTTTCTGCCTGTACAGACTACAACGCAACCCTGCAAGTTTCAAACTTAAACGGGTTGATCAACGTTCCAAATGTCTTTGCGTAAGGGTTCGCGGAAATGCCGGAGTAGTGTGGATACAAGGCCTAAACATAGCCAAAGATATGCGTTTTTAGGAGGAAAACACTATTAAAGTGGATATAGTCCAAGAAAGACAACAGTTTTACAGCAGCATTGACCATGTTCCTGCTATCAAAGAGAGCTTTACAGTGACGATATGATCACCTACCTCGGATCCAGGAACGTAGGATGGAAGCAGGAACGTAAGACGGATCCAGGAACATTAAACAACATCAATGAGGCGAAGAGGTTGAGGCTCACGAAAGGTAAGAACAACGAGGCTAAGAACAATAAGAGCAAAAGAATTACATAAGCATTTAAATATTTTTTTATTAAACTATGCTCAATTATGTTATTCAAATCCTGATAATAATTTGGAGAAAGAACAACAACGGCGAAAAGTAAGCCCAGGGATTTATTTGCTTGGACCAACCATGAGGTGGAACTGCTACTGAAAGGCATGCAAGCTTACCTAACCGATAAGACTGACTGACGTGGGTGTCTGCATTCGTTTCCAAAGTTCTCTGTTTCTGCCCGGCTGAGGATTTGACTGAATCATTTGATTTCATTAGTCAGTGTAATCAAATAGAAAACAAATGTACTTTCCACCCAGAGACATTTTACGTGTCAGGCGAATGTGATGACTAGTGCACTGTGGAAACCTCGGTAGGCCTGGCCACGATTTCAAGACAGGGACAGTTTTCCATGCAGGTTATTGAGATTTTAAATCAGCAGAGTTTGATTGTGCGAAGTAAACTCAAACAAATGTGTTTCCGCCCTGTTTCGAACAGGGGACCTTTTGCGTGTTAGGCAAACGTGATAACCACTACACTACGGAAACCGACGAAAAGGGTTTTTCCACATGTTCGTCGGGAAATGCACCATTCATATTTTACTGCAAATGTTCAAAATGCCGTTTGACATGTCTATTTTTGACACATAGATATGTTAAACAGGATTCAGTCACAGCTGCTCTGTCATGGATATGACTGACAGTGAATATATAGTAAACCTAAATGTTTCTACATGTAGTCACTGTCGCCTAAATGATGTAATAGCGCCACCTAGCGAGTGACGTGCCAAATTTAGTCCTCGGGCATTCCTCGTTAGTATAGTGGACAGTATCTCCGCCTGTCACGCGGAAGACCGGGGTTCGATTCCCCGACGGGGAGAATATTCTACCTCTTAATTATTTACCAAGGCTACATCGACACTACTGTTAGCCGGAGTGGTGTGGATACGAGGCCTTACCATAGAATAATATGTGCGTTTTTAAGAAAAAAAGGGTCAGAATGGGTAAAGTCCAACAAAGACAAAAGTTTTCCAGCAGCACTGAGCATGTTCCTGCTATCAAAGAGAGCTTTGAGCTGCTTACACACCAACCAGACAGCCAACCGTCGGCAGAAAAGGCAGTTGGACTGATCAGTCTCCCGAGTTGGTCAAAGAAATGCCTCAGAAAATACCGAAGAGACGCAGACGTAATACGTCTCCATAACCGGCGGCAGGCTAATCTGTATTGTTGCCCAAAAAATGAAAACCGGCAGCTGATTGGACGAACGCGTCACGTGGGTCTGTTTTCTTCCGAAATTCAAAGACAGACTGTCATGGCGGCTTGTTCAGAATACGATCTCGTGTTGTACTAAAATAGTTCACCGAAACGTGTTTATGAAAACATTTTAAGCGAGAAATAGGCCATGCAGTTGCTGACTCTGTCATTTTCATTCTCATGTCACATCGGCCAAAATGAAGGCCGACGGCCCCTCGGACGGACGACGGCACGGAACGCACCGAACAATACGTAACCACGACCCTCGTCAGACTGTCCAACGGCCGATTATCGGCTCTATGTGTCCGTAACGTAAGACGTATCCAGAAACGTAAAAAAACAAAAATGAGGCTAAGAGGTTGTGGCTCAGCTAAGGTAAGAACAATGAGGCTAAGAACAACAATGAGAGTAAAAGAATTACATAAACATTTCAATATTTTTCATTGAAATATGCTCAATTATGTTAGTCAAATGCTGTTAATAATTTGGAGAAAGAACAACAAGGGCGAAAAGTAAGCCCAGGGATTTATTTGCTTGGACCAACCATCAGGTGGAACTGCTACTGAAAGGCATGCAAGCTTACCTAACCGATAAGACTGACTGACGTGGGTGTCTGCATTCGTTTCCAAAGTTCTCAGTTTCTGCCTGTACAGACTACAACGCAACCCTGCAAGTTTCAAACTTAAACGGGTTGATCAACGTTTCCAAATGTCTTTGCGTAAGGGTCGCGGAAATGCCGGAGTAGTGTGGATACAAGGCCTAAACATAGCCAAAGATATGCGTTTTTAAGGAAAACACTATTAAAGTGGATATAGTCCAAGAAAGACAACAGTTTTACAGCAGCATTGACCATGTTCCTGCTATCAAAGAGAGCTTTACAGTGATCACCTACCTCGGGATCCAGGAACGTAGGATGGAAGCAGGAACGTAAGACGGATCCAGGAACGTAAAACAACACCAATGAGGCGAAAAGGTTGAGGCTCACGAAGGTAAGAACAACGAGGCTAAGAACAATAAGAGCAAAAGAATTACATAAGCATTTAAATATTTTTTTATTAAACTATGCTCAATTATGTTATTCAAATCCTGATAATAATTTGGAGAAAGAACAACAACGGCGAAAAGTAAGCCCAGGGATTTATTTGCTTGGACCAACCATGAGGTGGAACTGCTACTGAAAGGCATGCAAGCTTACCTAACCGATAAGACTGACTGACGTGGGTGTCTGCATTCGTTTCCAAAGTTCTCTGTTTCTGCCCGGCTGAGGATTTGACTGAATCATTTGATTTCATTAGTCAGTGTAATCAAATAGAAAACAAATGTACTTTCCACCCAGAGACATTTTACGTGTCAGGCGAATGTGATGACTAGTGCACTGTGGAAACTTCGGTAGGCCTGGCCACGATTTCAAGACAGGGACAGTTTTCCATGCAGGTTATTGAGATTTTAAATCAGCAGAGTTTGATTGTGCGAAGTAAACTCAAACATATGTGTTTCCGCCCTGTTTCGAACAGGGGACCTTTTGCGTGTTAGGCAAACGTGATAACCACTACACTACGGAAACCGACGAAAGGGTTTTTCCACATGTTCGTCGGGAAATGCACCATTCATATTTTACTGCAAATGTTCAAAATGCCGTTTGACATGTCTATTTTTGACACATAGATATGTTAAACAGGATTCAGTCACAGCTGCTCTGTCATGGATATGACTGACAGTGAATATATAGTAAACCTAAATGTTTCTACATGTAGTCACTGTCGCCTAAATGATGTAATAGCGCCACCTAGCGAGTGACGTGCCAAATTTAGTCCTCGGGCATTCCTCGTTAGTATAGTGGACAGTATCTCCGCCTGTCACGCGGAAGACCGGGGTTCGATTCCCGGACGGGGAGAATATTCTACCTCTTAATTATTTACCAAGGCTACATCGACACTACTGTTAGCGGGGGGTGTGATGGCGGAGGCCTTACCAAGAAGAATAATTTGTGCGTTTTTAAGAAAAAAAGGGTCAGAATGGGTAAAGTCCAACAAAGACAAAAGTTTTCCAGCAGCACTGAGCATGTTCCTGCTATCAAAGAGAGCTTTGAGCTGCTTACACACCAACCAGACGGCCAACCGTCGGCAGAAAAGGCAGTTGGACTGATCAGTCTCCCCGAGTTGGTCAAAGAAATGCCTCAGAAAACACCGAAGAAGAGGCGTACGTATCGTCTCCATAACAGCGCAGGCGGCTAATCTGTATTGTTGCCCAAAAAATGAAAACCGGCAGCTGATTGGACGAACGCGTCACGTGGGTCTGTTTTCTTCCGAAATTCAAAGACAGACTGTCATGGCGGCTTGTTCAGAATACGATCTCGTGTTGTACTAAAACAGTTCACCGAAACGTGTTTATGAAAACATTTTAAGCGAGAAATAGGCCATGCAGTTGCTGACTCTGTCATTTTCATTCTCATGTCACATCGGCCAAAATGAAGGCCGACGGCCCCTCGGACGGACGACGGCACGGAACGCACCGAACAGACTCGAGTCACTGACCTCGCCAGACTGTCCAACGGCCGATTATCGGCTCTATGTGTCCGTAACGTAAGACGTATCCAGAAACGTAAAAAAACAAAAATGAGGCTAAGAGGTTGTGGCTCAGCTAAGGTAAGAACAATGAGGCTAAGAACAACAATGAGAGTAAAAGAATTACATAAACATTTCAATATTTTTCATTGAAATATGCTCAATTATGTTAGTCAAATGCTGTTAATAATTTGGAGAAAGAACAACAAGGGCGAAAAGTAAGCCCAGGGATTTATTTGCTTGGACCAACCATCAGGTGGAACTGCTACTGAAAGGCATGCAAGCTTACCTAACCGATAAGACTGACTGACGTGGGTGTCTGCATTCGTTTCCAAGTTTCCTCAGTTTCTGCCTGTACAGACTACAAGCGCGGGGGGGGGGGGGGGGGGGGGGGAGGGGGGGGGGGGGGGAAAAAAAGGTTTTTAAGGCACTATTAAAGTAGGATATAAGGTCAGATTTTCAAAGCAATAGTTATAGCAGCATTTACCATGTTCCTGCTATCAAAGAGAGCTTTACAGTGACGATATGATCACCTACCTCGGATCCAGGAACGTAGGATGGAAGCAGGAACGTAAGTCGGATCCAGGAACGTAAAACAACATCAATGAGGCGAAATGGTTGAGGCTCACGAAAGTAAGAACAACGAGGCTAAGAACAATAAGAGCAAAAGAATTACATAAGCATTTAAATATTTTTTATTAAACTATGCTCAATTATGTTATTCAAATCCTGATAATAATTTGGAGAAAGAACAACAACGGCGAAAAGTAAGCCCAGGGATTTATTTGCTTGGACCAACCATGAGGTGGAACTGCTACTGAAAGGCATGCAAGCTTACCTAACCGATAAGACTGACTGACGTGGGTGTCTGCATTCGTTTCCAAAGTTCTCAGTTTCTGCCTGTACAGACTACAACGCAACCCTGCAAGTTTCAAACTTAAACGGGTTGATCAACGTTTCAAATGTCTTTGCGTAAGGGTCGCGGAAATGCCCGAGGTAGTGTGGATACAAGGCCTAAACATAGCCAAAGATATGCGTTTTTAAGGAAAACACTATTAAAGTGGATATAGTCCAAGAAAGACAACAGTTTTACAGCAGCATTGACCATGTTCCTGCTATCAAAGAGAGCTTTACAGTGACGATATGATCACCTACCTCGGATCCAGGAACGTAGGATGGAAGCAGGAACGTAAAAGCGGATCCAGGAACATTAAACAACATCAATGGGCGAAGAGGTTGAGGCTCACGAAGGTAAGAACAACGGCGCTAAGAACAATAAGAGCAAAAGAATTACATAAGCATTTAAATATTTTTTTATTAAACTATGCTCAATTATGTTATTCAAATCCTGATAATAATTTGGAGAAAGAACAACAACGTCGAAAAGTAAGCCCAGGGATTTATTTGCTTGGACCAACCATGAGGTGGAACTGCTACTGAAAGGCATGCAAGCTTACCTAACCGATAAGACTGACCGGCGTGGGTGTCTGCATTCGTTTCCAAAGTTCTCTGTTTCTGCCCGGCTGAGGATTTGACTGAATCATTTGATTTCATTAGTCAGTGTAATCAAATAGAAAACAAATGTACTTTCCACCTAGAGACATTTTACGTGTTCGAATGTGATGACTAGTGCACTGTGGAAACTTCGGTAGGCCTGGCCACGATTTCAAGACAGGGACAGTTTTCCATGCAGGTTATTGAGATTTTAAATCAGCAGAGTTTGATTGTGCGAAGTAAACTCAAACAAATGTGTTTCCGCCCTGTTTCGAACAGGGGACCTTTTGCGTGTTAGGCAAGCGCGGATAACCACTACACTACGAAAACCGGCGAAAGGGTTTTTCCACATGTTCGGTGCGGAAAAGTGCACCATTCATATTTTACTGCAAATGTTCAAAATGCCGTTTGACATGTCTATTTTTGACACATAGATATGTTAAACAGGATTCAGTCACAGCTGCTCTGTCATGGATATGACTGACAGTGAATATATAGTAAACCTAAATGTTTCTACATGTAGTCACTGTCGCCTAAATGATGTAATAGCGCCACCTAGCGAGTGACGTGCCAAATTTAGTCCTCGGGCATTCCTCGTTAGTATAGTGGACAGTATCTCCGCCTGTCACGCGGAAGACCGGGGTTCGATTCCCCGGCGGAGAATATTCTACCTCTTAATTATTTACCAAGGCTACATCGACACTACTGTTAGCGGAGTGGTGTGGATGACGGGCGCTTACCATAGAATAATATGTGCGTTTTTAAGAAAAAAGGGTCAGAATGGGTAAAGTCCAACAAAGACAAAAGTTTTCCAGCAGCACTGAGCATGTTCCTGCTATCAAAGAGAGCTTTGAGCTGCTTATACACCAACCAGACGGCCAACCGTCGGCAGAAGAAGGCAGTTGGACTGATCAGTCTCCCGAGTTGGTCAAAGAAATGCCTCAGAAAACACCGAAAGAGACGGAGCGTATCACGTCTCCATAACAGCAGGCGGCGCTAATCTGTATTGTTGCCCAAAAAATGAAAACCGGCAGCTGATTGGACGAACGCGTCACGTGGGTCTGTTTTCTTCCGAAATTCAAAGACAGACTGTCATGGCGGCTTGTTCAGAATACGATCTTGTGTTGTACTAAAACAGTTCACCGAAACGTGTTTATGAAAACATTTTAAGCGAGAAATAGGCCATGCAGTTGCTGACTCTGTCATTTTCATTCTCATGTCACATCGGCCAAAATGAAGGCCGACGGCCCCTCGGACGGACGACGCGGAACGCACCCGAACAGACTTCGAGTCACTGACCCGCCGCCAGACTGTCAACGGCCAATTATCGGCTCTATGTGTCCGTAACGTAAAGACGTATCCAGAAACGTAAAACAACAACAATGAGGCTAAGAGGTTGTGGCTCAGCTAAGGTAAGAACAATGAGGCTAAGAACAACAATGAGAGTAAAAGAATTACATAAACATTTCAATATTTTTCATTGAAATATGCTCAATTATGTTAGTCAAATACTGTTAATAATTTGGAGAAAGAACAACAAGGGCGAAAAGTAAGCCCAGGGATTTATTTGCTTGGACCAACCATCAGGTGGAACTGCTACTGAAAGGCATGCAAGCTTACCTAACCGATAAGACTGACTGACGTGGGTGTCTGCATTCGTTTCCAAAGTTCTCAGTTTCTGCCTGTACAGACTACAACGCAACCCTGCAAGTTTCAAACTTAAACGGGTTGATCAACGTTTCAAATGTCTTGCGTAAGGGTCGGCGGAAATGCCGGGAGTAGTGTGGATACAAGGCCTAAACATAGCCAAAGATATGCGTTTTTAAGGAAAACACTATTAAAGTGGATATAGTCCAAGAAAGACAACAGTTTTACAGCAGCATTGACCATGTTCCTGCTATCAAAGAGAGCTTTACAGTGACGATATGATCACCTACCTCCGATCCAGGAACGTAGGATGGAAGCAGGAACGTAAAGACGGATCCAGGAACATAAAACAACATCAATGAGGCGAAGAGGTTGAGGCTCACGAAGGTAAGAACAACGAGGCTAAGAACAATAAGAGCAAAAGAATTACATAAGCATTTAAATAGTTTTTTATTAAACTATGCTCAATTATGTTATTCAAATCCTGATAATAATTTGGAGAAAGAACAACAACGGTGAAAAGTAAGCCCAGGGGATTTATTTGCTTGGACCAACCATGAGTTGGAACTGCTACTGAAAGGCATGCAAGCTTACCTAACCGATAAAGACGGACGGTGTGGGTGTCTGCATTCGTTTCCAATTTTCTCAGTTTCTGCCTGTACAGACTACAACGCTACCCTGCAAGTTTCAAACTTAAACGGGTTGATCAACGTTCCAAATGTCTTTCGCGTAAGGTCGGCGGAATTCCGGAGTAGTGTGGATACAAGGCCTAAACATAGCCAAAGATATGCGTTTTTAAGGAAAACACTAATAAAGTGGATATAGTCCAAGAAAGACAACAGTTTTACAGCAGCATTGACCATGTTCCTGCTATCAAAGAGGCTTTACAGTGACGATATGATCACCTACCTCCGGATCCAGGAACGTAGGATGGAAGCGAGGCGTTAAGACGGATCCAGGAACATAAAACAACATCAATGAGGGCGAGGTTTGAGGCTCACGAAAGGTAAGAACAACGAGGCTAAGAACAATAAGAGCAAAAAGAATTACATAAGCATTTAAATATTTTTTTATTAAACTATGCTCAATTATGTTATTCAAATCCTGATAATAATTTGGAGAAAGAACAACAACGTGAAAAAGTAAGCCCGAGTGATTTATTTGCTTGGACCAACCATGAGTTGGAACTGCTACTGAAAGGCATGCAAGCTTACCTAACCCGATAAGACTGACTGACGTGGGTGTCTGCATTCGTTTCACAAAGTTCTCAGTTTCTGCCTGTACAGACTACAACGCAACCCTGCAAGTTTCAAACTTAAACGGGTTGATCAACGCGTTTCAAATGTCTTTCGCGTAAGGGTTGCGGAAATGCCGGATTAGTGTGGATACAAGGCCTAAACATAGCCAAAGATATGCGTTTTTAAGGAAAACACTATTAAAGTGGATATAGTCCAAGAAAGACAACAGTTTTACGGCAGCATTGACCATGTTCCTGCTATCAAAGAGAGCTTTACAGTGACGATATGATCACCTACCTCGGATCCAGGAACGTAGGATGGAAGCAGGAACGTAAAGACGGATCCAGGAACATTAAACAACATCAATGAGGCGAAGAGGTTGAGGCTCACGAAAGTTAGAACAACGAGGCTAAGAACAATAAGAGCAAAAGAATTACATAAGCATTTAAATATTTTTTATTAAACTATGCTCAATTATGTTGTTTCAAATCCTGATAATAATTTGGAGAAAGAACAACAACGGCGAAAAGTAAGCCCGGGGATTTATTTGCTTGGACCAACCATGAGGTTTGGAACTGCTACTGAAAGGCATGCAAGCTTACCTAACCGATAAGACTGACTGACGTGGGTGTCTGCATTACGTTTCCAAAGTTCTCAGTTTCTGCCTGTACAGACTACAACGCAACCTGCAAGTTTCAAACTTAAACGGGTTGATCAACGTTTCAAATGTCTTTGCGTAAGGGTCGCGGAAATGCCGGAGTAGTGTGGATACAAGGCCTAAACATAGCCAAAGATATGCGTTTTAAGGAAAACACTATTAAAGTGGATATAGTCCAAGAAAGCAACAGTTTTACAGCAGCATTGACCATGTTCCTGCTATCAAAGAGAGCTTTACAGTGACGATATGATCACCTACCTCGGATCCAGGAGCGGGATGGAAGCAGGAACGTAAAGACGGATCCAGGAACATTAAACAACATCAATGGGGCGTAGAGGTTGAGGCTCACGAAGGTAAGAACAACGAGGCTAAGAACAATAAGAGCAAAAGAATTACATAAGAGTATTTAAATATTTTTTATTAAACTATGCTCAATTATGTTATTCAAATCCTATGATAATAATTTGGAGAAAAAGAACAACGGCGAAAAGTAACCGCCCAGGGATTTATTTGCTTGGACCAACCATGAGGTGGAACTGCTACTGAAAGGCATGCAAGCTTACCTAACCGATAAGACTGACTGACGTGGGTGTCTGCATTCGTTTCAAAGTTCTCTGGCTCTGCCCGGCTGAGGATTTGACTGAATCCATTTGATTTCATTAGTCAGTGTAATCAAATAGAAAACAAATGTACTTTCCACCCAGAGACATTTTACGTCGAAGCGAATGTGATGACTAGTGCACTGTGGAAACTTCCGGTAGGCCGGCCACGATTTCAAGACAGGGACAGTTTTCCATGCAGGTTATTGAGATTTTAAATCAGCAGAGTTTGATTGTGCGAAGTAAACTCAAACAAATGGAGTTTCCGCCCTGTTTGAACAGGGGACCTTTTTGCGTGTTAGGCAAGCGGTGATAACCACTACACTACGGAAACGCAGCGAAAGGTTTTTCCACATGTTCGGAAATGCACCATTCATATTTTACTGCAAATGTTCAAAATGCCGTGTATATTTTGTACAAACAGATATATGTTAAACAGGATTCAGTCACAGCTGCTTCGTGTAATGGATAACGGACAGTGAGTGAATATATAGAAACCTAAATGTTTCTGCCTGAGTATGCTGTCGCCCAAATGATGTAATAAGCGCCACCTAGCGAGCGTGCCAAATTTGGTACCGGGCATTCCTCGTTAGTATAGTTGGACGGTATCTCTGCCTGTCACAGCGGAAGACCCGGGGGTTCGATTTCCACGGGGGAGAATATTCTACCTCTTAATTATTTACCAAGGCTACATCGGCACTACTGTTGCGAGTGGGTGTGAATCCGAGGGCCTTACCACTAGAAGAATAATATCTCGTTTTTAAAGAAAAAGGGGTAGAACGGGGTAAAGTCCAACAAAGACAAAGTTTTCCAGCAGCACTGAGCATGTTCCTGCTATCAAATAGAGCTTTGAGCTGCACACTCAACCAGACGGCCTAACAAATTGAACAATACAGCCAACGT